>NC_088238.1:55651463-55701463 GCF_036934945.1 Oncorhynchus masou masou
AATCTATACTTTTGGGATGAGGTCTTGTGCTCTAAGGATGAAGATATCTTGTTAGACGTTTCAAAGCTCGAGTGACCCACCTTCCTTGTCATTCGACGGAGAAGACCTTGCCAGTTGTGTGCTCTCAGCTGACTCCTTGTTGGTAACCGTTTGTCTGGGCTCTGGTTCAGCGGTTGTACAGTGCGAATCATCAGAGATTTTCAGACAAAACTCTTCGATTATCACGGCCTCACCATCTGTATCTGGGCTCTCCACTGTGGTAAAGGGCAGTGTGACAAGAGCATAATGTACCAACAGCAGCAAATATACACAACATATTCATATGCAGATGAATGAGAGAATATATTTAAAGCATGTGTCCTCAACAAAGTCAGTATAACAGAAAATGGGAAGTATTATTGCATAAATTCAACGACACACTATAGTATCATTTAACATCATTAGCAATGTAATGAATTAAGTTGATATTAACAACACAATCAAAAAACAAAGCAGTATATCAACATTTTTATCTAATGAATTGTAACATTTACTCAGCTCCGAAACAGCTGACATATTTCTATAAACGTAGATGGTGAACTTACTAAACATAGATGGTAAACTTATTAAACAGATGGTAAACTTACTTAACATAGATGGTAAACTTACTAAACATAGATGGTAAACTTAGTTAACATAGATGGTAAACTTACTAAACATAGATGGTAAACCTACATGGTAAACTTACTCTGAGCTGCTGGAGGATGGAACAGTAGAATCACAAGTAGAACCCCGGTGACCACAAGACAACCCATCATCCACAGTCTCTCTGACAACAGCTTAATGGATAACTGTTGCTTGTCTCGATCCTTATAGTGAGTGATCTTCTCCTGAGAGACAGATGGTAAATAGTTGTGTCTGAAGATGTGTGTGGTGTTTAATGGGCGGATCAACTCATACACCCACTAAAGTGAAGTGTGTCAGAGGTCTATAGTAGTGTTTATCTAAACGACACCCCCTAATGTTTCAATGATGACCCTGCAACTGTGTGTCGTACTAGGTACTTGTTCCAGCCAAGCATGAGTAGTGTGTATTAAACCTGTTGGACACACTGGGGTGCTCCAAGACCGGAGATGGCCACACTTGCACTACAGACCCATGTTCGATTCAAGCCTTGATCACAACCGGCCGTGATTGGGAGTCCCATAGGGCAGTGCACAATTGGCCCATTGTCGTCCGGGTTTGGCCGGAGGTAGGCCGTCATTGTAAATAAGAATTTGTTCTAAACTGACTTTCCTGGTGAAACAAAGGGCTACTACAGAATTGTAGACAACAGATGGTGCTATTTGAAAGATATTGCTAAAAGTGCAACCTGTAGTTTCATTTCTGCTTTGAGTGTCTCAGACTGTGGAGGAGGTGGGCTCTTAACCAGGGTAAGACACTGCTTAGTTCATATGGAGCTTGGATCACTTTGATTGTTAGTGCAAAAAGTTATGAGCACAAAGTTACACATTGCACCTTTAATAATGAACATTTACATACAGTCTGTTTTCATTTTCTGTCATCTTTTACCCGATAAAACTTTGATGGCCCACAGGCTGCTGGAAGCAAATGGTAACTCATTTGTTGTCTACAATTCAACATTTGATGTCTAATATTTTACTGAAAAAAATATATATAAAAGCAACATGCAACAGTTTAAAGATTTAGCTGAGTTGCAGCTCATATAAGGGCAGGGGCTCAGCCATGAGGGGGCCTGAGAGGGCATAGGCCCAGCCAATCAGACGTTTTTTCCCCCCCCCACAAAAGGGTTTCATTCCAGACAGAAATACTCCTCAGCTCCTCGATTGTTGCCCCCAGCACAAGGTGCACCTGTGTAATTATTATGCTGTTAAAAAAGCTTCTTGATATGCCACACCTGTCAAGTGGATGGATTATCTTGACCTTAAAGGATCTTTGATTTCAGCTCATGAAACATGGGACCAAGACATTACATGTTGTGATTATAAACTCAGCAAAAAAAGAAATGTCCTCTCACTGCCAACTGCGTTTATTTTCAGCAAAAAAAACATGTGTAAATATTTGTATGAACATAACAAGATTCAACAACTGAGACATAAACTGAACAAGTTCCACAGACATGTGGCTAACCGAAATGGAATAACGTGTCCCTAAACAAAAGGGGGGTCAAAATCAAAAGTAACTGTCAGTATCTGGTGTGGCCACCAGCTGCATTAAGTACTGCAGTGCATCTCCTCCTCATGGACTGCACCAGATTTGCCCGTTCCTGCTGTGCGATGTTGCCCCACTCTTCCACCAAGGCACCTGCAAGTTCCCAGACTTTTCTGAGGGGAATGGCCCTAACCCTCACCCTCTGATCCAACAGATCCCAGACGTGCTCAATGGGATTGAGATCCAGGCTCTTTGCTGGCCATGGCAGAACACTGACAGTCCTGTCTAACAGGAAATCTGCCTTGCAACAGCACTACACGCCCCCAATCTAGCCTCTCTCAGTCTATTGCGGACAGTCTGAGCACTGATGGAGGGATTTTGCGTTCCTGGTGTAACTCGGGCAGTTGTTGTTGACGTCGTGTACCTGTCCCGCAGGTGTGATATTCGGATGTACCGATCCTGTGCAGGTGTTGTTACACGTGGTCTGGTACTGCGAGGGCGATCAGTCCATCCTGTCTCCCTGTAGCTCTGTCTTAGGCGTCTCAAAGTACAGACATTGCAAATTGATTGCCCTGGTCTATCTGCAGTCCTCATGCCTCCTTGCAGCATGCCTAAGACACATTCATGCAGATGAGCAGGGATCCTGGGCATTTTTCTTTTGGTGTTATTCAGAGTAAGTAGAAAGGCCTCTTTAGTGTTCTGGAGATTTCATAACTGTGACACTAACAGCTTACAGAAGGTAGGCAATTAGGGTCACAGTTATGAAACCCTAATTGCCTACCGTTTGTAAGCTGTTAGTGTCTCAATGACCGTTCCACAGGTGCATGTTCATTAATTGTTTATGGTTCATTGAACAAGCATGGGAAACAGTGTTCAAACCCTTTACAATGAAGATCTGTGAAGTTATTTGGATTTTTACGATTTATCTTTGAAGGACAGGGTCCGGAAAAAGGGCCATCTCTTTTTTCGCAGAGTTTATTCCCATTCAGTACAAATCCATACCTCTTTGTTTTACTTGAGTATCACGGGGCTGTAATCAGCCTCTTCAAAATTATCCTGATGCCCTTGCCTTTCCTATGACTAAAATATGTTAAAATCAATGTCATATGAGGCCACAACAAAAGTTGTATTCAACATACAGTACCAGTCAAATGTTTGGACACACCTACTCATTTAAGGTTTTTTGTCAGAAATATATGTATAGGTGGCAGGGAAGTCAGGCGCAGGAGAGTCAAACGGAGTGTAAAATTGAGTCTTTTAATAAATGTCCAAGTAACATGCTCCATAAAACTAATAAGAAAAATGAAATTAAACAAATATGGGTACGAAGACCCGACGCGCACCTATACAAAAAACACTACACTGACAAAACAATGAGGGGAAACAGAGGGTTAAATACACAACAGGTAATTAATGGGATTGAAAACAGGTGTGTGGGAAGACAAGACAAAACCAATGGAAAATGAAAAATGGATCAATGATGTCTAGAAGACCGGTGACGTCAAACGCTGAGCACTGCCCGAACAAGGAGAGGCAACGACTTCGGAAGAAGTCGTGACAGTTTTTCTTTATTTTTACTATTTTTTTGATTCTTCAAAGTAGCCACCCTTTGCCTTGATGACAGCTTTGCACACTCTTGGCATTCTCTCAACCAGCTTCATGAGGAATGTTTTTACAACAGTCTTGAAGGAGTTCCTACATATGCTGAGCACTTGTTTGCTTCTTTTCCTCCACTCTGCGGTCCAACTCATCCCACACCATCTCAATTGGGTTGAGGTCGGGTGATTGTGGAGGCCATGTCATCTGATGCAGCACTCCATCACTCTCCTTGGTCAAATAGCCCTTACAGAGCCCGGAGGTGTGTTTTGGGTCATTGTCCTGTTGAAAAGCAAATGATTGTCCCACTAAGCGCAAACCAGAATGCTGTGGTAGCCATGCTTGTTAAATGTGCCTTGAATTCTAAATAAATCACAGACACCAGCGGCAGTGTAGCCTAGTGGTTAGAGCGTTGGACTAGTAACCGAAAGGTTGCAAGTTCAAATCCCCGAGCTGACAAGGTACAAAATTTGTCGTTCTGCCCCTGAACAGGCAGTTAACCCACTGTTCATAGGTCGTCATTGAAAATAAGAATTTGTTCTTAACTGACTTGCCTAGTAAAATAAAGGTAAAAAAAAAACACACCATCACACCTCCTCACGGTGGAAACCACACATCCGTTCACCTACTCTGCGTCTCACAATGACACTGCGGTTGGAACCAAAAATCGCAAATTTGGACTCATAAGACCAAAGGGCAGATTTCCACCAGTCTAATGTCCATTCCTTGTGCTTCTTGGCCCAAGCAAGTCTCTTCTTCTTATTGGTGTCCTTTAGTAGTGGTTTCTTTGCTGCAATTCGACTGATTCGCGCAGTCTCCTCTGAACAATTGATGTTGAGATGTGTCTGTTACTTGAACTCTGTGAAGAATTTATTTGGTCTGCAGTTTCTGAGGCTGGTAACTATAATGAACGTGTCCTTTGCAGCAGTGGTAACTCTGGGTCTTTCTTTCCTGTGGCAGTCCTCATGAGAGCCAGTTTCATCATAGTGCTTGATGGTTTTTGCGACTGCACTTGAAGAAACTTTAAAAGTTGTTGAGATGTTACGGATTGACTGACCTTCATGTCTTAAAGTAATGATGACTGACATTTCTCTTTGCTTATTTGAGCTGTTATTGTCATAATATGGACTTGGTCTTTTACCAAATAGGGCTATCTGCTGTATACCCCCCTAACTTGACACAACACAACTGATTGGCTGATAAAGGAATTTATATGTTTAAAGTAATGACTAAAGAATTCCACCCTGAAATCATATAATTGTATGAAATGTGTTAGAGTCATATGTGTGATTAGACCATTGTGTTACTATGTAGTAATGTGTGAGTTGAGACAACCCTTCCAAGGCCCCTCTAATCTAGGGAGGAGAGGAATGGCAAGAAACTGCCAGGCTGGTAGAAAAGTCATAAACTGTGTGTGTGTGTGTGTGTGTGTGTGTGTGTGTGTGTGTGTGTGTGTGTGTGTGTGTGTGTGTGTGTGTGTGTGTGTGTGTGTGTGTGTGTGTGTGTAGGTGGGGGTGGGAGTTATAACATGACTGTTTTTGCATTTTTGACTTCAGAGTACTCTCTGAATAAAGAACTAACCTATTGTAGACTGGGGGCTTTGTCTAATTCTTCATTAACAAGGGTCTTACAAACTTTTGGGAATTGGTCAAAGCTATAGTGATAGTTGAGTTCAACCATTGGGATAAAAATTCTCATGACATTGGCTCAAATGCATTAAGAAGGAAAGAAATGACACGTATTAGCTTTTAACAAGGCACATCTGTTAATTTAAATGCATTCCAATTTCTAGTAGATATTACAGTGAAATATCACCATTCTCTTGTTTGAGGAGGGTGCACAGTTTTTATCATGAAAAGTTAGGAATAAACAAATTAGGCAGTCTTTTTATTTATTTATTTTACTAGGCAAGTCAGTTAAGAACAAATTCTTATTTTCAATGACGGCCTTGGAACGACAGATTTTTACCTTGTCAACTGGGGGATTTGATCTTGCAACCATTCAAGTACTCGTCCAACACTCTAACCACTAGGCTACCTGCCGCCCCAACTGTTCTGAACAAAAATGCAATGGTTCATTGGATCAGTCTAAAACTTTGCTCATACACTGCTGCTATATAGTGGCCAAATTCTAAATTGCACCTGGGCTCAATAATATATTATGGCCTTTCTCTTTCATTTCAAAGATGATGGTACACAAAAATACAAAGAAAACATAGTTTTTTTCAATGTAATATCTTTTACCAGATATATTGTGTTATATTCTACTACATTGCCACAAACCTCAAAGTGTTTCCTTTCAAATGGTACCAAGAATATGCATATCCTTGCTACAGGGCCTGAGCTACAGGCAGTTAGATTTAATTATGTCATTCTAGGCAAAAATTGAAAATGACGGCCCACCAAAAGGCAAAAAGCCTCCTGCGGGGGCCGGGGCCTAGGATATTTTTTTATTTTTTATAAATTCAACATAAATATAGGACAAAACACACATCACAACAAGCAAGACAACACAACATGACATAAAGAGAGACACAAGACAACAACATAGTATGGCAGGAACACATGACAACACAGCATGGTAGCAACACAACATAACAACAACATGGTAGCAACACAACATGGTAGCAGCACAGCACCTCTTTTTCCTGTAGTCCACAATCATCTCATTTGTCTTGATCATGAAGCTGGTTGGGAGAATGTCAAGAGTGTGCAAAGCTGTCATCAAGGCAAAGTATGGCTACTTAGAGGAAACTCAAATATATATATATTTTGTTTAACACTGATTCCATATGTGTTATTTCATAGTTTTGATGTCTTTATTATAATTCTACAATGTAGAAAATTGTTCAAATATAGAAAAACCCTGGAATGAGTAGGTGTGTCCAAACTTTTGACTGGTACTGTATGTTGTGGGTATAGAAACACAATTGTGAACAATCTGATTGTAAAAACAAGTCATGACTGACTGAGAAAATAGTTCATAGCTGCCTTCTGATGTTTATTAATCAGTCAGTTAGAAACCATCTTAGTGAGCCTTGTACTGTTCCTTATACATTCATCATCATCATCATCATCATCATCATCATCAACAACATAATCAACATCACCATAACATTATCATCATCATCATCTTCATCATCAACAACAACAACATCATCAACATCATCATCAACATCATCATCATCATCAACATAATCATCATCATCATCATCTTCATCATCAACAACATCATCAACATCACCATAACATTATCATCATCATCAACATCATCATCTTCATCATCATCATCAACAACATAATCAACATCACCATAACATTATCATCATCATCATCATCATCAACACCATCATCATCATCTTCATCATCAACAACAACATCATCATCATCAACATCATCACCATCATCATCATCATCTTCATCATCAACAACATCATCAACATCACCATAACATCATCATCATCAACATCATCATCATCATCATCATCATCTTCATCATCAACAACAACATCATCATCAACATCACCATCATCATCATCACCATTAACATTATCAACATCATCATCATCATCATTATCAACATCATCATCATCAACACCACCGCCATCACCAATACCACCATCATCATCATCAACAACAACTTCATCATCAACATCACCATCACCATCAACATCATCAACATCAACATTATCAACATCATCAACATCACCATCAACATTATCATTATCATCATCATTATTATCATCATTATCATCATCATCAACATCATCAACAATAGCGGAGAGACAGATATTGGCACTCAAATAATGCAACTCAAACCCTATCAGTCTCCTGCAGTAAGGAAGAAGACACTCAATCATGAAACTCAAAACCTGTCAGCTGTGTGCAACATTCACGAGGACATTGTGACAGCTTGTGCTACACAGTGTACCAATATACTTCAGAATGATTTCATTACATAGCGCTGTAAACTATCTTCTGATGTCTTCTCATTCAGGTAAAAGATATTCCTAGTTATACTAAGGTTTTATCTGTATTGTGGAAGGTGCCAAACCGAAGCAGTAGATCTCCTTTCAAGAGTTTGAATTGTGTCCTGAAGGTCATCTTTATGTTAGAAAAATAACTGGTTAATAACTGGTTAAAAGACCTACACCTTCAGTCATTCCGTTTAATGTACTGATAAACAGCGCCTGATTACAAACCATTTGTTCATTAATAATGTAGATAAACTTGTGTTGGATTTCTATTGAACCGTTTTCTTCATATGTTGCTGTGTTGTTGATGAATGCTGATATCAAATAATTTTGGCAACGGCAAGCTACTCTACTTTCCAAATGGAAACATGGGACATTTTGATAAGATTATGAAAAGGTACAGCAAAGGATAATGTAATGCCATTCATTGAGTACTAGGTGGGAGTGGGGTATGTTGAGCCATTTCTTTACATTCAGCATTACTTAGTCCCAGATAGGTGCAGTCAAACATGTTGTTTTAGAGGGTCACTCATAGTAGTAAGGTGCTCCTGGAGCAAATTAGGGTTAACGACAGATTTTTCTCCTTGTCGGCTTTTACGTTATTGGCCAATGCTCTAACCGTTAACTATTCTAACTAACAAAGACATCTACATATATTTCAGAATGTTGTGTATCCATGGGAATAATCAGAATTCATGTAAACATACCCTTTTTGGAAAACATAGCTTGTCCAAAAAAAAGTGGTCTCTTGGCACAACTTGACCCAGGTATGAATGGAGCATGTGGACAGGGGCAACATAGCAATACATTTCTAACACATTGTACTGAAATAAAAACCCACGTTGAACATCAGGCCCTGGTGTAACCTCATATCCAAGCGATAATGCTTTGCATTACGCCTGGGAAGAAAACACTGGCCCTAGAGGGGGATCGAACCCAACTGAGGAAGACATTTTCCCTCATTTGAACTCGACGAAGCACACACGTGTTTATAAAAAGCCACATTTTTTTCCAGTACAAAGAAAGGAGAAGAAACGTCTCTGATTATGCCTACTCTGTCAGTACTGAGCTCAGACATGCTTTGTTTTCTCTAACAGAGATCGAGTTATATTACGAGCCTAAATTATGACTACGCAATCTTACTTATCACATTAGGAGCGGTAGCCTATTTTAAACAAGTCTGACAATGCAATGATAAATGCATGTAATCCTTTACTATAAAGATGTCAACTTTGAAACTCACACATTTGAAGTCGGCCATGTTGTGACTTGATAGCCTGTATTATGCATCTATTTCGCAACTCAATATTAGGTAGGTGTTCCTAATGTTTTGTATATGCCGTTCCACAGACCTTTAAACCTGATATTGGTAATTAATGGCTGAGATCTTTTTTTTTTTGCTGTTGTTTTTTGCTGCTCTCCAAATAGCATTTTAGAGTTTTTAAATTGTGTAGAAATGCAGTACATGAGCTTCAACTTCCCAATAATGTGTCCTTACCCCACTTTGCCATACCCTAGGTTTACCTGAACTGACGCCGCAGTGGCAAAGACTAGCATTCAGGTAGATTTTGTTTCCAAAGATTAGATAATGACAGACTGTTCAATTAACACTGTTCCAAAGTATATCTACTTTTGCTTCATAGGCATTTTGTATTTCTAACCACATCGCACTTTTCTTATCTGAAGTTGTGTTATCGTCTGTGTTTCAAATGGCACTTTATCCCCTATGTAGTGCACTACTTTTGACAGGAGGCATATGGGCCTTATTCAAAAGTAGTGCACTACATTGGGGATAGCATGCCATTTTGGGACACACAGATTGCTTGCCATTGTATGCCGAAGGAGGGCATGACATGGTCGATTGGATGTGGATTGGGTCCTGGTGTCCAGGCTGACTGTATATAAGGCCTGGGTTCTCCAACTCTAACTTCACTCCCTGTGTCCAAGAAGAACCAGAAGCAACCATGATGAAGTGGTCTGTCCTCCTGTGTGCCCTAGTGGCCCTCTCCGAGTGTAATACCAAGTCAGTCATGTTCTTTTCTTCGTTTTTTTGTCTTTTTTTTCTCCTTCATATTCTGCTTATTGTTGTCAGCACCATTTCACCAAGTCAAATTCCTGGTACATGTAATTGGCGAATAATGGTGATTGCAACGGTGTGTTTTCAGGATCTCTCTGATCAAGGGGAAGACTGCCAGAGAGACCCTGATGGAGAAAGGTATATGGGAGGAGACCAGGCTGAAGTTCCCCTACAACCCTATGGCCAAGTTCTACCAGACCGGTGATGAGGCTATGACCAACGATGCTGATGTAAGGCACAGACAGAAGCAGTATGGTGATATACTGCATTAGCCTGGTGACTGATCCCAGATCTGTTTTTTCTATATTGCCAATGAACATGGGTGTTGTCTACAGTGCATTCGGAAAGTATTCAGACCCCTTGACTTTTTCTACATTTTGGGACGTTACAGCCTTGTTCTTAAATGGATTATATATTTTTTATCATTATGGGGTATTGTGTGTAGATTGACGAGGGACAAAAAAACAATTTGATCCATTTTAGAATAAGACTAACTTAACAAAATGTGGAAAAATTCAAGGGGTCTGAATACTTTCCTAATGCACTGTAGACAACGCAAACAGACCTGGGACCAGGCTAGTCTATTGGCTATATGATTATTGTTTAAAAAATGTCATTACATATTGGATATTGTGACTGCATAGGTTGAACCCATTGGCTCTACTGTTTGTGTTCATGTCTTGCTTAAATTAAATGTACACTGGCATGATCAAATGAATTATGAGCTTAGATCATATAGCCATGCTTCTTGACATGTAATGAGCTACATAGTTAGACAAATGCCTGTTTCCTCATAGTACTGTGAAATGTTCCCTTGTGTGACCCTGACATCCAGTACATGTCTGTTTCCCCGTCTCCTTTGTAGTTGTCCTACTACGGCGTGATTTCCATCGGAACCCCTCCCCAGTCCTTCAACGTCATCTTTGACACGGGCTCCTCCAACCTGTGGGTTCCCTCTGTCTACTGCTCCAGCCAGGCCTGCCGTGAGTATACCGTAGGGGTATGAAGGATACTGGTGGAATTGGAGAATAGCTATATTTCCAATAGTTTCTGAGTAGTCTCTTGTGACAGAGTTGCAAAAAAAAAAACAGTTTCATATTGAGTACCTAGCCAGAGAATGAGAGACTTTGTTGTGGGTTGAGATGAGAGGATGAGGTGAGCACCTTAAGGTTTACAGCATAACGGGATACTCTCAACACAATAAAAACATAGAATAGGATGAATGTATTTTTATATTGTCCCATTTAGAGCGTGGATTGTAGAGAGTAGCTCAATACCAATTTAATTTTACTAGGCAGGTCAGTTAAGAACAAATTCTTATTTTCAATGACGGCCTAGGAACAGTGGGTTAACTGCCTGTTCAGGGGCAGAATGACAGATTTGTACCTTGTCAGCTCGGGGATTCAAACTTGCAACCTTTCGGTTACTAGTCCAACGCTCTAACCACTAGGCTACCCTGCCGCCCCATGAATATGAATAAATATGAACCAATGAATAAATGAATGTTACATTTTGCAATGGCACGGTATGTACTTAATGAACACGTTCATGTTTTGAATAGAGAACCATGCCGAGTTCAACCCTTCTCAGTCCAGCACCTTCACGTGGGCCAACAAGCCTGTTTCTATTCAGTACGGAACTGGCAGCATGACTGGGCAGCTGGCATACGACACTGTTTCGGTATGGAAATGTAGCTCGCTACACATTATTATAATACATACAATTACATACTGTACATTACATACAATACAACCCCCAAATAATCTTCCTCTCAGCACCCGCCGTCCCCTCGCAGTCCCATTTTATAACATCACATGCTAAAATAAATACACAAGTATATTAGTAACTGACTCCAGTAGAGTCAGCAAAGATTTATAATTACTATTTTAGGTAGACTCAATATGACGCCGGTCCACACATCACTAATCAATTGAATGGGAAAACCTGTTCAAGTAGTTCTATTTCTATGGTGCCCAGTGACTGATGCCTGCTGTTCTGTTTTTCCAGGTGGGCGGTATCTCTGTGACTCAGCAGATCTTTGGTGCCAGTCAGACCGAGGCTCCCTTCATGGCCAACATGGTTGCCGACGGTATCCTGGGCCTGGCTTTCCCCAACCTGGCGGCCTCTGGGGCCACACCAGTCTTTGACAACATGATGAGTCAGGGCCTCGTTTCCCAGAACCTCTTCTCTGTCTACCTGAGCGGGTAACATAGTAACTGCACTGTACAAATATACCTGGATGGGAGGTGGCCTTTTCTCTTAGTTGTGATATTAATATATAAGAGTGTAAGAACAACCTTGTTGACCTTTCTCCTCCTCCAATAGAAACTCAGCAGAGGGTAGTGTGGTGTCTTTCGGAAACATTGAGCCGAACTACTACACCGGACAGATCGCCTGGATCCCCCTGTCTTCTGAGACCTACTGGCAGATCAACATGGACAGGTAGGGACATTAGTCCACACATAGCCTATATCCTGGTCCATATCCATACCAATATTCAATGTATCATCCTTTCACGCACAATTCATTGGAGCAGTACATCAAATGAACATAACTACTTCAAGTCTGGAGCCTATGACTTAGTCTTGCTGTGCACTTAGCAAGTTGAAGTTTATTTGCTAACAACGAAAACCCAACAGCAATAAATATGCATACAACCAAAGAGAGGAAGAACAGGTAAACTCAACTAGTATTTGTCTTTCCAGTGTTACCATCAACGGCAACACAGTGGCTTGCAGTGGTGGGTGTCAGGCTATCATAGATACCGGCACCTCCCTGATCGTTGGGCCAACCACTGACATCAACAACATGAACAGCTGGGTCGGAGCCACCACTGACCAGTATGGAGACGTGAGTCACTCACTCACTCACTCACTCACTCACTCACTCACTCACTCACTCACTCACTCACTCACTCACTCACTCACACACTCACTCACACACTCACTCACACACTCACACACTCACACACTCACACTTACACACACTCACACACACACTGACTGGTACAGAGATGTCCAACTATAAGGCTTTTCACACTACTGAGCAGAACCAAGCCGAGCCAAACCAAGCTGCCCGGCCGTGTTAGTTGTTGGAACAACCGTGCTAAAAAGAATAAGTGGGAAGAGCAAACGTCTGAAACAACATATTGTGGTTGGGACGGCATTGTAGTGTGAAAAGGGTATAAACATTTTCTCTTGTTGTTGTTTTTCCCCCTCTGACTAACCACAGAATAATCTATACCATGATGTTATTGTTCCTCTCCTAGGCCTCCGTGAACTGCAACAACATCCCCAACATGCCCGATGTGACCTTCACCCTCAACGGAAACGCCTTCACCATCTCTGCCTCCGCCTACACCTCCCAGGTAGTCTACTGAAACACATGTTGTTACATACAACTTATCTGACCTATCTGATCTTTAATGCTGATGCAAGCTCCTTCTTCAGAGCACCTGTACATCTGAGACTTGACCTTTCTTCTAGATCCTAGGAGCAAAGGGCCACATATAACTGTCTTTCTCTCTCTCTCTCTCTCTCTCTATTTCTCTCTCTCTCTGTAGAACTCCAATGGCTGCATGACTGGTTTTGGTAACGGTGGAACTCAGCAGCTCTGGATCCTTGGAGATGTCTTCATCAGGCAATACTACGCCATCTTTGACAGGCAGAACAACTATGTCGGTCTGGCCCAGGCCGCGTAAGATATCCCCCGAGAGATCCACTAGATCTACAGAGATCCCAAAAGATTCTTAATGGCTAGATTTCGTCTGTATCGTGAAAGTACAGTGGGATTGAAATGTTAAAGTAATTTCTGATTGAGCCAACAGATGCAGCATTTACGGTGACCGCTGTCTCTGCAAACAGCGGGAGCATTGCCTTTAAATTGTGCTACAGCACAGATCTTCCAAAGTCTGGATTGAATCTAGGAATAAATCTTCCAGTTATGTTATATAGGTGATTATGTCACTTGGTTGGGGAAATTTTGTTAACGTACACAGCTGCCAATGAATAAAATAAAAATGTTGCCTTGCAAATAAACTGTGTTTGGTTGTCAACAGCTCTTTCTCCCTGAAGTGAAACTATCCTCTTGTGGAACCTCTTGATGTAAGAAAAAGGATAGGAACAGAATAGAATACTATAGAATATTGACCTGATCATGCAGGAGGGAGGTAGGCCCAGAGTCATAGACCTGAACATGGTGGAGGCAGGTAGGCCCAGAGTCATTGACCTGATCATGCAGGAGGGAGGTAGGCCCAGAGTCATAGACCTGAACATGCTGGAGGGAGGTAGGCCCAGAGTCATAGACCTGAACATGGTGGAGGCAGGTAGGCCCAGAGTCATAGACCTGAACATGGTGGAGGCAGGTAGGCCCAGAGTCATAGACCTGAACATGCTGGAGGCAGGTAGGCCCAGAGTCATAGACCTGAACATGGTGGAGGCAGGTAGGCCCAGAGTCATAGACCTGAACATGGTGGAGGCAGGTAGGCCCAGAGTCATAGACCTGAACATGGTGGAGGGAGGTAGGCCCAGAGTCATAGACCTGAACATGGTGGAGGCAGGTAGGTCCAGAGTCATAGACCTGAACATGGTGCAGGGAGGTAGGCCCAGAGTCATAGACCTGAACATGGTGGAGGCAGGTAGGTCCAGAGTCATAGACCTGAACATGGTGGAGGCAGGTAGGTCCAGAGTCATAGACCTGAACATGGTGGAGGCAGGTAGGCCCAGAGTCATAGACCTGAACATGCTGCAGGCAGGTAGGCCCAGAGTCATAGACCTGAACATGGTGGAGGCAGGTAGGCCCAGAGTCATAGACCTGAACGTGGTGCAGGCAGGTAGGCCCAGAGTCATAGACCTGAACATGGTGGAGGCAGGTAGGTCCAGAGTCATAGACCTGAACATGGTGGAGGCAGGTAGGCCCAGAGTCATAGACCTGAACATGCTGCAGGCAGGTAGGCCCAGAGTCATAGACCTGAACATGGTGGAGGGAGGTAGGCCCAGAGTCATAGACCTGAACATGGTGGAGGCAGGTAGGCCCAGAGTCATAGACCTGAACATGGTGCAGGGAGGTAGGCCCAGAGTCATAGACCTGAACATGCTGCAGGCAGGTAGGCCCAGAGTCATAGACCTGAACATGGTGGAGGCAGGTAGGCCCAGAGTCATAGACCTGAACATGGTGCAGGGAGGTAGGCCCAGAGTCATAGACCTGAACATGCAGGAGGCAGGTAGGCCCAGAGTCATAGACCTGAACATGGTGGAGGCAGGTAGGCCCAGAGTCATAGACCTGAACATGGTGGAGGCAGGTAGGCCCAGAGTCATAGACCTGAACATGCTGGAGGGAGGTAGGCCCAGAGTCATAGACCTGAACATGCTGGAGGGAGGTAGGCCCAGAGTCATAGACCTGAACATGGTGCAGGCAGGTAGGCCCAGAGTCATAGACCTGAACATGGTGGAGGGAGGTAGGCCCAGAGTCATAGACCTGAACATGGTGCAGGCAGGTAGGCCCAGAGTCATATCAGGGTGGAGGCAGGTAGGCCCAGAGTCATAGACCTGAACATGGTGGAGGGAGGTAGGCCCAGAGTCATAGACCTGAACATGGTGCAGGGAGGTAGGCCCAGAGTCATAGACCTGAACATGCAGGAGGCAGGTAGGCCCAGAGTCATAGACCTGAACATGGTGGAGGCAGGTAGGCCCAGAGTCATAGACCTGAACATGGTGGAGGCAGGTAGGCCCAGAGTCATAGACCTGAACATGGTGGAGGCAGGTAGGCCCAGAGTCATAGACCTGAACATGGTGGAGGGAGGTAGGCCCAGAGTCATAGACCTGAACATGGTGCAGGCAGGTAGGCCCAGAGTCATATCAGGGTGGAGGCAGGTAGGCCCAGAGTCATAGACCTGAACATGCTGGAGGGAGGTAGGCCCAGAGTCATAGACCTGAACATGGTGCAGGCAGGTAGGCCCAGAGTCATAGACCTGAACATGGTGGAGGGAGGTAGGCCCAGAGTCATAGACCTGAACATGGTGCAGGCAGGTAGGCCCAGAGTCATATCAGGGTGGAGGCAGGTAGGCCCAGAGTCATAGACCTGAACATGGTGGAGGGAGGTAGGCCCAGAGTCATAGACCTGAACATGGTGGAGGGAGGTAGGCCCAGAGTCATAGACCTGAACATGGTGCAGGCAGGTAGGCCCAGAGTCATATCAGGGTGGAGGCAGGTAGGCCCAGAGTCATAGACCTGAACATGGTGGGGGCAGACAGGCCAAAATCAAATCAAATCAAATTTATTTATACAGCTCTTCTTAGATCAACTGATATCTGAAAGTGCTGTACAGAAACCCAGCCTAAAACCCCAAACAGCAAGCAATGCAGGTGTAGAAGCACTGTGGCTAGGAAAAACTCCCTAGAAAGTCCAAAACCTAGGAAGAAACTTAGAGGAACCAGGCTATGAGGGGTGGCCCAGAGTAATAGATAGCCATATCTTATAGGATACTGACTAGTTTCCCAGTTCCTGCCGCTAAAAAACATCCCCACAGCATGATGCTGTCACCACCATGCTTCACCGTGTGGATGGAGCCAGGTTTCCTCCAGACGTGACGCTTGGCATTCAGGCCAAAGAGTTCATTCTTGGTTTCATCAGACCAGAGAATCTTGTTTCTCATGGTCTGAGAATCCTTTAGGTGCCTTTTGGCAAACTCCAAGCAGGCTGTCATGTGCCTTTTAATGAGGAGTGGCTTCCGTCTGGCCACTCCACCATAAATGATTGATTGGTGGAGTGCTGCAGTGTTGTTGATCCATCCTCAGTTTTCTCCTGTCACAGCCATTAAACTCAGTAACTATTTTAAAGTCATCATTGGCCTCATGGTGAAATCGCTGATCGATTTCCTTCCTCTCCCGCAACTGAGTTAAGAAGGACGCCTGTATCTTTGTAGTGACTGGGTGCATTGATAAACTATCCAAAGTGTAATTAATAACTTCACCAGGCTCAAAGGGATATTCAATGTCTGCTATTTTACCAATAGGTGACATTCTTTGCGAGCCACTGGAAAACCTCCCTGGTCTTTGTGGTTGAATCTGTGTTTGAAATGAACTGCTCGATTGAGGGACCTTAGAGCTAATTGAATATGTGGTGTACAGAGATGAGGTTGTCATTCAAAAATCATCTTAAACACTATTATCACACACAGAGTGAGTCCATGCAACTTATTATGTGACTTAAGTGTCATCATGTGCCTCCTCAGGTACTTCTTGTTCTTGGAGGCAAAGCTGACGCTTCCTGTTCTTGTGAGGTCTCAGGAAGGCATGTATGACCATGTGGCTCTGAGAATGGAATGGGACAACCATGTGACGACATGCTTTGGAAGCAATTGTGGGTCACTACTAGGTCAACGCTGCCTACGTGGTAACTGTCAAAAGTCTTTTGATGTAGATCTTCTCTGTGTGTATTAGATCGTATGTTTAGAATAATGCTAATATCACGGACAAGTAATTTGGCAGTGTGCCCAGAACATTACTCTGGGAACCTAAAGGAGTATCTCAGTTTCAAGGTCCTAGCTTTGACAGAAGAAGCCTCGTGAGGTATCAGTCAGTCACATGCAGTAACCAATGTTAAGAATGAATAATGAATCATGTAAATCATGCTTATGTGACTTGTTTGTGTAGCAGTATATAAGGACTGAAAGGGAAAGCCCTTTGTAGAGTTTTCATCCAGAGTCATTCATCCATGTCATTGCAGAATTTTCATCCAGCTTGGATTGAACTTTTCCAGTTAACTGAAAATAAAGTGTAATTCATTTAATATTGACTTCAGGTGTCCCTGGTGTTGAATTTCCACCAGTCTTCCTTCATCCGTCATCTCCTAGCCTTCTTCTGCCCTCTCCTAGCCTCCTCCTGCCCTCTCCTAGCCTCCTCCCGCCTCCTCCCGTCCTCTCCTAGCCTCCTCCCGTCCTCTCCTAGCCTCCTCCCGCCCTCTCCTAGCCTCCTCCCGCCCTCTCCTAGCCTCCTCCCGCCCTCTCCTAGCCTCCTCCCGCCCTCTCCTAGCCTCCTCCCGTCCTCTCCTAGCCTCCTCCCGTCCTCTCCTAGCCTCCTCCCGTCCTCTCCTAGCCTCCTCCCGTCCTCTCCTAGCCTCCTCCCGTCCTCTCCTAGCCTCCTCCCGCCCTCTCCTAGCCTCCTCCCGCCCTCTCCTAGCCTCCTCCCGCCCTCTCCTAGCCTCCTCCCGTCCTCCTCCCCGCCCTCTCCTAGCCTCCTCCCGTCCTCCTCCCGCCCTCTCCTAGCCTCCTCCCGTCCTCCTCCCGCCCTCTCCTAGCCTCCTCCCGCCCTCTCCTAGCCTCCTCCCGCCCTCTCCTAGCCTCCTCCCGCTCTCTCCTAGCCTCCTCCCGCCCTCTCCTAGCCTCCTCCCGTCCTCTCCTAGCCTCCTCCCGTCCTCTCCTAGCCTCCTCCCGTCCTCTCCTAGCCTCCTCCCGCCCCTCTCCTAGCCTCCTCCCGCCCTCTCCTAGCCTCCTCCCCGCCCTCTCCTAGCCTCCTCCCGCCCTCTCCTAGCCTCCTCCCGCCCTCTCCTAGCCTCGTCCCGTCCTCTCCTAGCCTCCTCCCGCCCTCTCCTAGCCTCCTCCCGCCCTCTCCTAGCCTCCTCCCGCCCTCTCCTAGCCTCCTCCCGTCATCTCCTAGCCTCCTTCCGTCCTCCTCCCGTCCTCTCCTAGCCTCCTCCCGTCCTCCTCCCGTCCTCTCCTAGCCTCCTCCCGTCCTCTCCTAGCCTCCTCCCGCCCTCTCCTAGCCTCCTCCCGCCCTCTCTTAGCCTCCTCCCGTCCTCTCCTAGCCTCCTCCCGCCCTCTCCTAGCCTCCTCCCGTCCTCTCCTAGCCTCCTCCCGCCCTCTCCTAGCCTCCTCCCGTCCTCTCCTAGCCTCCTCCCGTCCTCTCCTAGCCTCCTCCCGCCCTCTCCTAGCCTCCTCCCGCCCTCTCCTAGCATCCTCCCCTCCTCTCCTAGCCTCCTCCCGTCCTCTCCTAGCCTCGTCCCGTCCTCTCCTAGCCTCCTCCCGTCCTCTCCTAGCCTCCTCCCGTCCTCTCCTAGCCTCCTCCCGTCCTCTCCTAGCCTCCTCCCGCCCTGTTATATTGCCAACTCAGCTTTGCGACGTGCCTAAGAACAGCCCTTAGCTGTGGTAAATTGTCCACATACAGCACCCCCTCGGGCCTCACTGCTTAAATGTATCATGATAATACATGTACCTCCTGCCCCAGGGTCTCGCCAGTCTCGGACACGTGAAAAGGTCACAACTTTTTGTTGTGTGAGTTTCCCAACAGCAGATCCAGAGCATTCTGGGCTGACAGGTCTGGAGATGTAGAGAGAGAGAGAGGCTCAGTCGTGCTTCAATCATGCCTTACACATAATATACATTATATGCAAATGTTCTTATTGGGTTTGGTGGAGATCAACGGACGAATTTCTGTTGAGACAACACATTTCATTTGAGCCATAAAAAGGCATGTATTTTTTTCATACATGTAATAGTTGTCTGTCCTTTGTATGGCAGGAATCACTGACCCTGTTCGTAGATGGTGGTGGTGCTTGGGAGACTGAGGCGTTCTGCATTGTCTGCGTGGCTTGTAGTGTATCAGGATCCTGTAATGGCCGTTGGTGGAAGAAGGTGAGGACCAAGGTGCAGTAAGTGTTCATCATTTTAATGGTAAAACTGAACACTATCAAACAAGCAACAAAAGAACAACCGAAACAGCTCCGTCAGGTGCAAAACACACTAAACAGAAAATAACTACCCACAAAACACCAGGTGGGAACAGGCTACCTTAGTATGGTTCTCAATCCGAAACAACGATTGACAGCTGTCTCTGATTGGGAACCATACCAGGCCAAACACAGGAATACAAAACATAGAACAAAAACTAGAATGCCCACCCCAACTCACGCCCTGACAAAACCAAAAATAGAGACGTAAAAAAAGGAACTAAGGTCAGAACGTGACAAGCTAACACAGGGAAAAAACAGAGTCACAGGCCTGCAGCTTTAAAGCTGTATAGCTCTTCAAGCCTGTTTCCAGATCAGTTTGGGATGTCTTTCCAACTGCTATGGTCATTGTCATGCCACAAATCTGTCAAGCCACAGATCATAGGAGTTGGCCAGTCAACCCTAACAGGTCTGGGACCAGGCTATGCCTCTAATCAACCCTAACAGGTCTGGGACCAGGCTATGCCTCTAATCAACCCTAACAGGTCTGGGACCAGGCTATGCCTCTAATCAACCCTAACAGGTCTGGGACCAGGCTATGCCTCTAATCAACCCTAACAGGTCTGGGACCAGGCTATGCCTCTAATCAACCCTAACAGGTCTGGGAACAGGCTATGCCTCTAATCAACCCTAACAGGTCTGGGACCAGGCTATGCCTCTAATCAACCCTAACAGGTCTGGGACCAGGCTATGCATCTAATCAACCCTAACAGATGTGGGACCAGGCTATGCCTCTAATCAACCCTAACAGGTCTGGGACCAGGCTATGCCTCTAATCAACCCTAACAGGTCTGGGACCAGGCTATGCCTCTAATCAACCCTAACAGGTCTGGGACCAGGCTATGCCTCTAATCAACCCTAACAGGTCTGGGACCAGGCTATGCCTCTAATCAACCCTAACAGGTCTGGGACCAGGCTATGCCTCTAAACAACCCTAACAGGTCTGGGACCAGGCTATGCCTCTAATCAACCCTAACAGGTCTGGGACCAGGCTATGCCTCTAATCAACCCTAACAGGTCTGGGACCAGGCTATGCCTCTAAACAACCCTAACAGGTCTGGGACCAGGCTATGCCTCTAATCAACCCTAACAGGTCTGGGACCAGGCTATGCCTCTAATCAACCCTAACTGGTCTGGGACCAGGCTCTCCAGACGTTCGATGTAGGCCCGATGTGTTGTTGTGTTGCTGTTTGAGTTCCTCTATCTGCTGCTGGGTAAAGAAGGGTCACCTCCTCTGTCTGATGGGCATCTCAGGGTGCGTAGCGCGCCACTCCTCAAACGCCTCCGGGTGGTGACACTAGACCCGCAGGTTCTTACAGTGTTTCGTCGTGAAGTGGCACATCACACAGGAGAACGGTATTTCTCCTGGGAGGAAGAAATATTCAAACACAAAAACACACATTAGCCACTGAGAGGCACAGGGTCAGTCTCAGTGCAACACCCTTGGATCGAGAGCAATTAAGGGGTTGAGTGCCGTAATCAAGGGCACAATGACAGGATATCAGAGACCAGCAGCTATTTCGTTGCCAGTTCAGTTCCCACTTTGTACGCCAGGCCCGCGGTTAAAACCAGTAACCTTTTGACTGCTTGCGCCGTCTCGCTAACCTCTAGGCTACCTACTATCCCTACTGTCACCAAATCATAGGTGGCTCACCTGTGTGTTTGATGGCCAGGTGAGAGACCAGGAAGTCCTCTTTAGAGGTGAAGTATTTACAGCAGTCACGTTTAAAGGGCCCGTAGTTGGTGTGGTACAGCTGGTGGTTGAGCAGGAGCTTCTTGTTGTCACAGAACTCACACTTGAACCTGGAACAAAAACATGTATTAGAATACAGGTCTTGAATCTAAAAATGTTGGCTGGGTCGTGTACGGTAGGCATAAAAGGTTTTGAAACAGGGTGAATTCGAGGTACTAGAGTTTTTTTCTTTCACGGTGCAAATTGATTTTTCTACAGTGTGTACTGAACACCACCTATCACATTTCAGGTAAGACCCAAGTGCAGACTGTGTTGAAGTAACAGCGTTTATTACAACAACAGGGGCAAACAAACGACAGGTCAAGGCAGGTAGGGGTCGATAATCCAGAGTTGTGGGGCAAAGGTACAGGACGGCAGGCAGACACAGGGTCGGGTAGGCAGGCAGAGTGGTCAGGCAGGCTCAGAGTCAGGACAGGCAGGCGGGCTCAATGTCAGGACAGGCAGGCGGGCTCAGAGTCAGGACAGGCAGGCGGGCTCAGAGTCAGGACAGGCTGGCGGGCTCAGAGTCAGGACAGGCTGGCGGGCTCAGAGTCAGGACAGGCAGGCGGGCTCAGAGTCAGGACAGGCAGGCGGGCTCAGAGTCAGGACAGGCAGGCAGGCTCAGAGTCAGGACAGGCAAGGGTCAAAACCAGGAAGGCGATAAAAAGAGAGACTGGGAAAAGCAGAGGTTGAGATCAAAAACACTGGTTGACTTGAAAGACAAGACGAACTGGAAACAAACAAACAAAGAACATAGGTATAAATACACCGGGGATAATGGCGAATATGGGCGACACCTGGATGGGGGTGGAGACAAGCACAAGGACAGGTGAAACAGATCAGGGCGTGACACACCCCCTTGGCCTCACAAGACTGATGTTTATGTTCTGCTAAGATGCTATGTATGATGAAAACGGCACTGCATCCTGTACTGACCTGCTGTTGTCAACACTCCGGATGTGTGTGAGATGCATCTTGAACGTATATCTCTTCTTGAAGGACTTCTCACAGTGATGGCAAAGCAAAGACAGAGATTTATAAAGATTTGAAAAGAAAACCTGAGATTTAAACTGGAAACATGATTGATTGAGTGGATTATTGGAATGATGACAGTTATTAACCATTCCAATAATACACAGGTCTCCTCCTTCACATTTAAAAACAAATAGTTGATTTTCAAATGATAATTAATAATATTTAATTGAATTTACTTTCTTGTACATGTGTGTATATACACTACTGGTCAGTAGTTTTGGGTCACTTAGAAATGTCCTTGTTTTTGAATGAATAGCATATTTTTTGTCCATTAAAATAACATCAAATTGATCAGAAATACAGTGTAGACATTGCTAATGTTGTAAATGACTATTGTAGCTGTAAACGGCTGATTTTTAATGGAATATCTACATAGGAGTACAGAGGCCCATTATCAGCAACCATCACTCCTGTGTTCCAATGGCACGTTGTGTTAGCTAATCCAAGTTGACCATTTTAAAAGGTTAATTGATCATTAGAAAACCCTTCTGCAATTATGTTAGCACAGCTAAAAACTGTTGTTCTGATTAAAGAAGCAATAAAACTGTTCTTCTTTAGACTAGTTGAGTATCTGGAGCATCAGTATTTGTGGGTTCAATTACAGGCTCAAAATAGCCACAAACAAAGACCTTTCTTATGAAACTCGTCAGTCTATTCTTGTTCTGAGAAACTAAGGCTATTCCACGAGAGAAATTGCCATGTACCTGAAGATCTCGTACAACGCTGTGTACTACTCCCTTCAAAGAACAGCGCAAACTGGCTCTAACCAGAATAGAAAAAGAAGTGGGAGGCCCCGGTGCACAACTGAGCAAGAGGACAAGTACATCAGAGTGTGTCGTTTTCTCAAATTAGACAATCTAATGTACATTTCCTCTTGCTCAGTTGTGCACCGGGGCCTCCAACTCCTCTTTCTATTCTAGTTAGGGCCAGTTTGCGCTGATCTGTGAATGGGAACCACAACCCCTTAGATACCTGCTGAGAGTCAGAGAGATCACACTGGACATGGAACAACACCTTAGATACCTGCTGAGAGTCAGACAGACCACACTGGACACGGGAACCACTAGGCAGGGTAGCCTAGTGGTTAGAGCGTTGGACTAGTAACCGGAAGGTTGCAAGTTCAAAACCCCCTAGCTGACAAGGTACAAATCTGTCGTTCTGCCCCTGAACAGGCAGTTAACCCACTGTTCCCAGGCCGTCATTGATAATAAGAATTTGTTCTTAACTGACTTGCCTAGTTAAATAAAGGTTAAATAAATAAAAACAATAACAGTAGATACCTGCTGAGAGACAGACAGACCACACTGGACACAGGAACCACAATAACTTAGATACCTGCTGAGACAGACCACATGGGAACAACACCTTAGTAGGGTTGGTCAATGTCAGCCTTTGTCCTATTGTGATTATGTACCCAACACACATTGTAACATATGATTCTATCGCCCTTATTGATCATCCCCACAAACTCATCTAAAATGACAGTTGGGCTGTAGCGCAAATCAAATGCAGCTGGACGCATCATGACCAAATATCTTTTTTAAAGCCTGGCAAGGGATAGCAATGGCAAATATTTTCTAATAATTTCTGGTAGAGGAGCAGAACAGGTATGTGTGTGTCGGTGTCTGTGTGGCACACGTATGACTGTCTGATGAGGAACAGTCTGTCTCACCGTAGTGAGCTAGGTTATAGGACTACATCATGATGGACCAGTCTGTCTCACCGTAGTGAGCTAGGTTATAGTGCTACATCATGATGGACCAGTCTGTCTCACCGTAGTGAGCTCGGTTATAGGACTACATCATGATGGACCAGTCTGTCTCACCGTAGTGAGCTTGGTTATAGGACTACATCATGATAGACCAGTCTGTCTCACCGTAGTGAGCTAGGTTATAGGGCTACATCATGATGGACCAGTCTGTCTCACCGTAGTGAGCTAGGTTATAGGGCTACATCATGATGAGGAACAGTCTGTCTCACCGTAGTGAGCTAGGTTATAGGACTACATCATGATGGACCAGTCTGTCTCACCGTAGTGAGCTCGGTTATAGTGCTACATCATGATGGACCAGTCTGTCTCACCGTAGTGAGCTAGGTTATAGGACTACATCATGATGGACCAGTCTGTCTCACCGTAGTGAGCTAGGTTACAGGCCTACATCATGTGCTGGATAGAAGCAGACGACCGTCTTCACGACTGGTTAATAATAGCCTTGCCTCGTAAAATAATCTTGTTTGTTCTATCTGTCATTAAGCTGTGATTGAGAATGTCTTACGCCTTCTTCTTGTTCTTCTTGTTCTTGTTTTTTTTGAACGCCACAACTTTAGGACGACACCTTCGTAGGCTAGAATATTTTGGAAATTAGCTACTGTTGATAACATTATGTTGTATTAAAAATGTTTATGATAGGCCAGTAGGAGGAATGAAGATAGATTATTTGGTTTTCAAGCTCGCATGCGAGGACCCATCCGGACGCATGGATAATTTATTTATTTATTTTATGTGTATTTATTTTATTTAACTAGACAAGTCAGTGAAGAATGAATTATTATTTACAAAGACGGCCTACCAAAAGGCCTCCTGCGGGGACGACACTACATAAAGAGACCACAACACTACATAAAGAGACCACAACACTACATAAAGAGACCACAACACTACATAAAGAGACCACAACACTACATAAAGAGACCACAACACTACATAAAGAGACCACAACACTACATAAAGAGAAACACTACACTACATAAAGAGAAACACTACAACACAACATAAAGAGAGACACTACAACACAACATAAAGAGAGACACTACAACACAACATAAAGAGACCACAACACTACATAAAGAGAGACACTACAACACTACATAAAGAGAGACACTACAACACTACATAAAGAGAGACACTACAACAATACATAGAGACACTACAACACTACATAAAGAGAGACACCACAACACTACATAAAGAGAGACACCACAACACTACATAAAGAGAGACACTACAACACTACATAAAGAGAGACACTACAACACTACATAAAGAGAGACACTACAACACAACATAAAGAGAGACACTACAAAACTACATAAGAGACACCACAACACTACATAAAGACAACACTACATAAAGAGACCACAACACTACATAAAGAGAGACACTACAACACTACATAAAGAGAAACACTACAGCACTACATAAAGAGAAACACTACAGCACTACATAAAGAGAGACACTACAACACTACATAAAGAGAGACCACAACACTACATAAAGAGAGACACCACAACACTATGACCAGGTATGTTCTCTGTTTAGTGAGTCCACCAGATCAGAGGCAGTAGGGATGACCAGGGATGTTCTCTGTTTAGTGAGTCCACCAGATCAGAGGCAGTAGGGATGACCAGGGATGTTCTCTGTTTAGTGAGTCCACCAGATCAGAGGCAGTAGGGATGACCAGGTATGTTCTCTGTTTAGTGAGTCCACCAGATCAGAGGCAGTAGGGATGACCAGGGATGTTCTCTGTTTAGTGAGTCCACCAGATCAGAGGCAGTAGGGATGACCAGGGATGTTCTCTGTTTAGTGAGTCCACCAGATCAGAGGCAGTAGGGATGACCAGGTATGTTCTCTGTTTAGTGAGTCCACCAGATCAGAGGCAGTAGGGATGACCAGGGATGTTCTCTGTTTAGTGAGTCCACCAGATCAGAGGCAGTAGGGATGACCAGGGATGTTCTCTGTTTAGTGAGTCCACCAGATCAGAGGCAGTAGGGATGACCAGGGATGTTCTCTGTTTAGTGAGTCCACCAGATCAGAGGCAGTAGGGATGACCAGGGATGTTCTCTGTTTAGTGAGTCCACCAGATCAGAGGCAGTAGGGATGACCAGGGATGTTCTCTGTTTAGTGAGTCCACCAGATCAGAGGCAGTAGGGATGACCAGGGATGTTCTCTTGATAAGTGCGTGACTGGACCATTTTCCTGTCCTGCTAAGCATTCAAAATGTAACGAGTACTTTTGGGTCACTGAAAACGTATGGAGTAAAAAGTACATTATTTTCTTTAGGAATGTAGCGAAATAAGAGTTGTCAGAAATATAGATAGTAAAATAAAATACACATGCCCCGAAAAATGACTGTAGGTCTGGTAGTGTGTTTTATATGGAGATCACAGCGGAATGACCCACATGGTGGAAGGAGAGAACATACTGGTCCTGCTTGTGGACTGCAGAGTATCGGTTCACACTCTCTGTGTACATACTAATCCTTGGTGTGTATTGCAAAGTGTCTGATGACATCCTGTTTGTGTGTGTGTGTGTGTGTGTGTGTGTACATATTTATCCTTGGTGTGTATTGCAGTGTCTGATGACATCCTGTGTGTGTGTGTGTGTGTGTGTGTACATACTAATCCTTGGTGTGTATTGCAGTGTCTGATGACATCCTGTTTGTGTGTGTAAATACTTGTCCTCGGTGTGTATTGCAGTGTCTGATGACATCCTTCGTATACCCACTGCGGTAGAGTCACGCTCCTCACACTTAATGATCGAAGGGTCCAGCTAAAAAGCCTATTGTGGGTCTATTGTCTTTATATGTGTGGTATGACCTAACTAAACACGACGGGACTTCGCAGATACTTCAGATGACATACTATGGTGGATATAAACAAGAGAAGGAGAACTAACATAACTTAGCCGCCTGTGTCCGTCACATTGAACATAGCACACTGTATATAAAAAAAAACAAGCCTGTAAAAAGTGGTATTATTTTATTGTTCCAGACAAAAGACAGCCAGCACATGCCATATTACAGCTTCTAACCAAGGGATGAAGTATAGATAAGAGATTAGGAAGGCTTCTGCGCTACAGCAAACAAAGGGAGAAGGGAAGATTGACAATGATGAATAAAATAAAATAAAAGGCTTACCAAGAAAAACTTTCAAAAGGACTCATTTGAGGCAGAAAACATTTGGAAAACTCAACAACAACAAAAGGCAGAGATTCATTTATTATTTGCTCACTTTAATCTGTTGTTCAGGATGAGTACATGGGGACTGACGTTTCGACGTCAAGCTGACCTCTTACTCAGAGTGACCTGACCATTGCACTTAACTATTACCTATTTATAGCCCAGTCACCTATTGAGAGACAATAGTGTAAAAAAAAAAACAACATGATTCAAGGTTTGAGTTTTTCTAAATGTAGTTGCCTTGATTTTTGGGGTCTCTTGTGCCACCCTTTCCAGACACTCAAATAACCCCAAGGTAGATCATTGATTTTTATATGACCTATTGGTCAACAACAAGAAACCATATTTGTTTTATTATTACTATTATTACTTAGTGCCACGATTTTCCACTGACCTGATTTGTATTTTCATGGTATGCTATAAATATGCTATAAATAGGAGTTAAGTGAAATTGCCAGGTCACTCTGAGGAAAACGTCAGTCACCTGTATTCATGCAAGTAAGAAATTCCTCTGCCTTTTTTTGTGAAGTGAGTCAAAACGGTTTATCAGTAAACCGTTTTGTTGAGTGATAAAATGCATTTCATGTTCATAACATGATCATTATATCTGATACACGTGTTACACATTTACTAAATTATCACCATGATTATTTGTTGGGGCGGCAGGGTAGCCTAGTGGTTAGAGTGTTGGACTAGTAACCGGAAGGTTGCGAGTTCAAAACCCCCGAGCTGACAAGGTACAAATCTGTCGTTCTGCCCCTGAACAGGCAGTTAACCCACTGTTCCTAGGCTGTCATTGAAAATAAGAATTTGTTCTTAACTGACTTGCCTGGTTAAATAAAGGTAAAATTTAAAAAAAAATGAAAATTGCTAGCATATCAATTGACACTTTGTCACTACATGTAAAAAGTTATTTTACGCAGAGCTGAAAAGGAAGTAGGAGCAGGAGTTGACTGTTTAGACTATAGCCTTCTTCCTGGGAAGTGGTTACTAGAATTTACTCTCGTCGATGGACTTCATGATCTTCTCAATCGTAGAGTCTTCTGGATTGGCACAGAAGCGGAAGTTCTTTTTTGTGAACAAGCTGGAAGAGAGCAGACAATATCCGAGTAAACATCCCTGTGTGTGTGTGTGTGTGTGTGTGTGTGTTTAATACTATACTTACATGACCCCCTTCTTTGAGCAGTCAGATCTTGTCATTTCATATTCCCTGATGGATTGTCTGGGGATTTTTCTTGTGTAATACTTGAAACAGCATTCTTCAGGAAGATTTGCATCTGTATAAAGAGACAATCTGTAATCGTTCTATCATTTTTCTGACACACTGTAGACCACAGGAGGTTGGTGGCACCTTAATTAGGGAGGACGGACTCGTGGTAATGGCTGGAGCGGAATCAGGGGAATGGCATCTAATACAGTACATCAAACACATGGTTACCAGGCGTTTGATGCCATTCCATCTGGCAGCCATGTGGGGTTTCGTAAGTGGCTTGTTTCAGTTCATCTTAATATATTGTTCTTGACTGATGTCACGTCTTTGCTAATATGGCAAAAACCATCTCGCTAGCTAGCTAACCAATAAGTGTACCAATGCATTTAAAAAAAATATACATTGTTTCACTTGATTTAATAAATGTTGGAGATTAAATATAATGTACATGTCAACAACCTAAGCGAACCCCAGCTGTGTGCACATGCCGGTTTTGTTGCTAGACAACCAACCTGCCTAGAAGTCAGAAATTAAACATGAAAGGTTCCATTTGAGGTCACAATGCAACAATTCAGAGTAGGAGTGCTGATCTAGGAGCAGTTTTGCTTTTTAGATCACAATGAATACGATTGCATAAACAAGGGGGTAAATGATCCTAGATCAGCACACTTAATAAGTACAGCCCCATATCTCTTCCATACATCCTTAACCCTAATTCCTCCTGTAAGTCACTCTGGATAAGAGCATCTGCCAAATGACTCAAATGTAAATACGTAACACTCAATATTAAGACAGTTTTCTGAAGAGAAGGATGGACAGTAGTTAAGAATCGATTCCGAAGCAGGGATAACTTACTGTTGGCCAACGCGCCGGACCACAGAGCTGCTCCCAGGACGCACAGCAGAAGGATCAGAGCAGACCGCATGATTGGTTGATGATGAGCAGAGGATGACCAACAGTGTTAACACCTCAGCAACTGTAAAGGATTCTAAACTCAGGACAGAGTGTTTAGTCCTTTATGATCAGAGGGGAGGGGGGGGGGGTGGTTTCGGTGGGGAGAGGGGGAGCAGACTGTGTAGGTGACAAAAGTTTCCACTTCATCTCAAAAGTAGAGAAGAATAAAAAAACCTGAGCAATAGCGGGGTAGCGGGGTGTTCACAGGAAATGCACGTGGGGTTAGTCCACCACAGCGGATGGCTTGCACAGGTCTTTGTAGCACGCATTAACTAAAAACTAAGCATCAGTGTGAAACATAAATGTCTGACGTTATTGAACCCCTACTCCCTACTCTTGGAAATGATTTCCTGGAAATTATTTGTTCTGCAACTATGGAAAAACAATTGAGAAGTTGAACAAATAAAGAT
The DNA here is from genome assembly GCF_036934945.1 of Oncorhynchus masou masou. NCBI lineage: Eukaryota > Metazoa > Chordata > Actinopteri > Salmoniformes > Salmonidae > Oncorhynchus > Oncorhynchus masou. The sequence goes on from NC_088238.1 coordinate 55,681,282, forward strand.
GCGTTCACATTGTTCATCAGGTTGTATATGCACACATCTTTATTTAATAAAACAGTAGCTACACACCGAGTACACAAAACATTAAGAACACCTGCTCCTTCCATGATACTGACCAGGTCAAAGCTATGATCCCTTATTGATGTCGCTTGTTAAATCCATTTCAAATCAGTGTAGATGAAGGAGAGGAGACAGGTTAAAGAAGGATTTCTAAGCCTTGAGACATGGATTGTGTACGTGTGCCATTCAGAGGGTGAATGGGCAAGACAAAATATTTAAGTGCCCTTGAAAGGGGATGGTAGTAAGTGCCAGGCGCACCACTTTGTGTCAAGAACTGCAAAACTGCTGGGTTTTCTCACACTCAACAGTTTCCTGTGTGTATCAAGAATGTTCCAAGGACATCCAGACAACTTGAAAAAAAAAAAACTGTGGGAAGCGTTGTCGTCAACATGAGCCAGCGTCACGCTTTCCACACCCCGACTAATTGTGGCTGTTCTGAGGTCAAAAGGGGTGCAATTAAATTTTTTAGGAAGGTGTTCCTAATGTTTGGTATACTCCGTGTACACTTCAAGTGAGACCCATTTCCAGTTTTGACCCTGATGCCCTCCCACCCATGTCCCACTCCAGTTCTCTACAACCAAAAAGGGTTACTAGGAAATGTCACAAAGAGAGACAAAATCAAACTGACAATACAAAAGCAAAGCTTAAAAGAAAAATAAGATAACGTGGAAAGAGTACAAATCATATGGTCTTCATTATTACATTTAATGATGAGGTCTTTCATTTCTGTATTTAAATGGATCTACAACAGGAGACCAATGACATACAGTAATTTAAACTTCCCAGGGCGCACTTCTGTGATTGAAGGGGTGAGTCTACTTCCTGTAGTTCTTACTGATTGATTATTGTGGCTGGGTAAGGCCATGTTGGACACACATTCCTCAACTCTGTAACATTCACAGTCACTAACAGGGGATGTCTCACACACACACACACACACACACACACAGTCCTCAAATCAGATGTGAGGGACACCAATATAGTGAGAGAATGTACTCAACAAGCCAAAAAAACCCGGTGTGAAAGTGCAGATGGTGATAAACAAACAGAAGGTGATTGTGCAGAAAGCAGTACTGTGGTATATTCACCACATAGGCAGAGCAAGGAGAAGGAGTGCATCGGTCTTCATGGCGTGATCAGAATGACTACGTGCACAGGGGGGGTGAGGAGGTGAAACGACAAGGGGTATTGTCTGACATCCTGTTGCTATGGCTGGCTGAATACTGCACACTTCTCAGTGTGCACTTCTCAGTGTGCACTTCTCAGTGTGCACTTCGATGTGTGCACTTCGATGTGTGCACTTCTCAGTGTGCACTTCTCAGTGTGCACTTCTCAGTGTGCACTTCTCAGTGTGCACTTCTCAGTGTGCACTTCTCAGTGTGCACTTCTCAGTGTGCACTTCTCAGTGTGCACTTCTCAGTGTGCACTTCTCAGTGTGCACTTCTCAGTGTGCACTTCTCAGTGTGCACTTCTCAGTGTGCACTTCTCAGTGTGCACTTCTCAGTGTGCACTTCTCAGTGTGCACTTCGATGTGTGCCAAACAGCCAAAGGGGGTCACTAAATGCTTGGGGGTTCTGGAGTATGATGGGTTTAGTACGAGATCTGCATTTGAAACGAGCATCACATTCAGAACCATCTACTGAGGAGGCCTCTTTTTGGCAGGTGATGGTGGCCGGCAGACATGAAAGAAGTAGTAGAATCTGTGAACTGCATATAAACCAAAGCCTCTATCTGAACGACACCCTCCCGTTGAGCTCACACATGTAATACCAAGGCTGGTGTGTTCAGAAACACGAAAACCAGAGCAAACATGACTCAGGTCCTTTATCTACATTAATAAAAGCATTAGGAAAAAAATAAAAAAGAGTAACACCTCTGAGCTCCACTCTGCTCATCACCATGAAGTATGACAGCTTCTGATTGGGTTACAGCACTTACTGAGTGAGCACATCCAATAGGGAAAGGGCATTCTGAGGACAACAGGGATACCAGCAATGCCTCATTATTGATAGAAGGGATCTGTTTTCCTTTCTGGAGTCTTCTAAGCAGCTTCTCACTCAAACGAGTACAAATGGTTTGGGGGAGGGGGGGTGACGAGTACAAATGGTTTGGGGGAGGGGGGTGACGAGTACAAATGGTTTGGGGGAGGGGGGTGACGAGTACAAATGGTTTGGGGGGGGGGGGGTGACGAGTACAAATGGTTGGGGGGGGGGGGGGTGACGAGTACAAATGGTTTGGGGGAGGGGGGTGACGAGTACAAATGGTTTGGGGGAGGGGGTGACGAGTACAAATGGTTTGGGGGAGGGGGTGACGAGTACAAATGGTTTGGGGGAGGGGGGTGACGAGTACAAATGGTTTGGGGGAGGGGGGGGTGACGAGTACAAATGGTTTGGGGGGGGGGGTGACGAGTACAAATGGTTTGGGGGAGGGGGTGACGAGTACAAATGGTTTGGGGGAGGGGGGGGGGTGACGAGTACAAATGGTTTGGGGGAGGGGGTGAGGAATACAACTGGTTTGGGGGGGGGGGGGGTGACGAGTACAACTGGTTTGGGGGGGGGTGACTGAAGTGGATAATATCAAATGGGACGATACTAGTGAGGTGTGGTGTGTTAACCTAACTTCTCTTCTTCATTATAACGTAACAACAAATCAAGAGATTGTCTCCGTGTTAAGAGATGACACTTAAATGAGAAACAAAAAGACAAACAGAAATTCATAACCATGAAAAATGAAATGTGCAGAAAACAGGAAAAAGGAGGCAGGTGATATACTGTCGTATATTGATCCTCCTAATCCACCTTAGCTGTTCCACTTTAACCACCTTTGGGGATGTATAAGACATTAAATATCACTTCATTCCTTTTTTTCAGGTTATTTCCTCTTTGAAGAGGGTTTGTAAGACACTTATTTTAAAAAGTGAACCTTTAACGGCACAACACGCAAAAAATACATCTGTTGTATTTCAGTTGAATCTTCATAAGAATACACATTTATTGACTACCCCTCTCCTTTTAAGTCAATGAACCATTCTCACCAAATCAACAAACGCCCACATCTTCTCCCTGGGAACATTTCCTTCATTGGATGGTACAGAAACAAATGACAAACAAAGGGACCCAACTAAGATACGGCAAACTAATTAGAAGCACACGGAAACCACATCAGTCCAAACAAAACAAAAAAGGCTCATGATAAAAATCGCAGCTGACTTGCAGGAATGACCAACGACAACGGAGCCTTGGAGTAGAGGTAGAAGAGAGAGGTAGAAGAGAGAGAGAGGTAGGAGAGAGAGGTAGGAGAGAGAGAGAGAGAGGGGTAGAGAGAGAGAGAGAGAGAGGGGTAGGAGAGAGAGAGAGAGAGAGAGAGAGAGAGAGAAAGAGGGGTAGAAGAGAGAGAGAGAGAGGTAGAAGAGAGGTAGGAGAGAGAGAGAGAAAGAGGGGTAGAGAGAGAGAGAGAGAGAGAGAGAGGGGTAGAGAGAGAGAGAGGGGTAGGAGGAGAGAGAGAGGGAGAGGGGAGAGAGAGAGAGGGGGAGAGAGAGAGAGAGAGAGGGGGAGAGAGAGAGAGAGAGAGAGAGGGGTAGAGAGAGAGAGAGAGAGAGAGGGGTAGAGAGAGAGAGAGAGGGGTAGGAGAGAGAGAGAGAGAGGGGTAGAGAGAGAGAGAGAGAGGGAGGTAGAGAGAGAGAGAGAGGAGGAGGAGAGAGAGAGAGAGGGGTAGGAGAGAGAGAGAGGGGTAGGAGAGAGAGAGAGAGGGGTAGGAGAGAGAGAGAGGGGTAGGAGAGAGAGAGAGGGGAGGAAGGTAGAGAGAGAGAGAGGGGTAGGAGAGAGAGAGAGAGGGGTAGGAGAGAGAGAGAGAGGAAGGTAGAAGAGAGAGAGAGAGGGGTAGGAGAGAGAGAGAGAGGGGTAGGAGAGAGAGAGAGAGGAAGGTAGAAGAGAGAGAGAGAGAGAAGGTAGAAGAGAGAGAGAGAGAGGAAGGTAGAAGAGAGAGAGAGGAAGGTAGAAGAGAGAGAGAGAGAGGAAGGTAGAAGAGAGAGAGGAAGGTAGAAGAGAGAGAGAGAGAGAGAGAGAGAGAGAGAGAGAGAGAGAGAGAGAGGAAGGTAGAAGAGAGAGAGAGAGAGAGAGAGAGGTAGAAGAGAGAGAGGTAGAAAATAGTGGGAAAGTTATTGAGAAAAAGAGGAGTGAGAAAGAGAAGAGGTCCAGTTGGGTAACTAGTATCCCTGCAATAGACATGTGGCAGAATACAGTACATTCGAGAGCATCTTTCTGCCTGGTTTAATTCTGGGACAGGGGGCACAGCATGTATAATAAGGCCGAGTCACCCCTCACCCCAGGCTGTTCCAGACCTCCAGGGTCTCTGCTCAATGACTCACATCTAGGGGGACCACAGTGGCTGGTTGTCCCCAGCCCAGAGTGCTCTGAGCCTGGGGTAGGCTCCATCCCAGGGAGGGCAGCTCCTTCACACAGCCTGACCTGGGCTAGGGTCCAGTGTTTCACGGGGTCAGGTAGAGTACTGTGTTAGAGAATGAGCTACAGTCTGTTGTTTTGCTCCTGGATGACCGTTGTACTCAGCGCTTTAGAACTGGACTGATCCACTCCTGCTCCTTCTGTAAGGCCTGAAGAACCTGAGGAGAAACAAGGGGCCATGGTATGAAACACAGCATGATCATCATTGGAGTTATATAGTTATACTGTACACAAAGGACCAGGCCAAGACTCTAGTAGTTCCATTAGCTGAGCCTTAAAAACCACTGATGCCAACTCTGTTTCCCTCAAACTGAAGAAATGTCTGTATTCCAAAAGGTGATGTCAGTTGACTTTTGGGGGGGGGGGGGTGCAGTTGCATCCAAACAGTCTGTCATCTCACCTGTGCCCATTTCCTGTTCTTGCTGGTCATGTGGACAGCGTGGATGTGCGAGAACAGCTGGTCCGGGGGGATGTGGTCGGGTAGGCGGGTGAGGAACTGGGCGTTGTGGATGAAGTCCAAGCGGGTCAACACGTCCTCGTACAGGCGCAGGATTCCCAGGGCCACCCGGAACAGGAACTCATCTCCGTCACGACAGAACACATCCCACACCCGACATGCCAGGTCCAATGGCAGTGACCTACTGTACAGGGTGAAGATCCTACAAGAATATGAGTGAGGAAGTGAGTGAGTGAGTGAGGAGACATTTGGATACAACTTTCCATACTGAAACATTGAGGTACAAAGGATCCAAATGTTTGGGAGATTACAGACACCTGGTGTTATTTTCACACATAGGGGCGGCAGGGTAGCCGAGTGGTTAGAGTGTAGGGGCGGCAGGGTAGCCGAGTGGTTAGAGTGTAGGGGCGGCAGGGTAGCCGAGTGGTTAGAGTGTAGGGGCGGCAGGGTAGCCGAGTGGTTAGAGTGGTGTAGGGGCGGCAGGGTAGCCGAGTGGTTAGAGTGTAGGGGCGGCAGGGTAGCCGAGTGGTTAGAGTGTAGGGGCGGCAGGGTAGCCGAGTGGTTAGAGTGTAGGGGCGGCAGGGTAGCCGAGTGGTTAGAGTGTAGGGGCGGCAGGGTAGCCGAGTGGTTAGAGTGTAGGGGCGGCAGGGTAGCCGAGTGGTTAGAGTGTAGGGGCGGCAGGGTAGCCGAGTGGTTAGAGTGTAGGGGCGGCAGGGTAGCCGAGTGGTTAGAGTGTAGGGGCGGCAGGGTAGCCGAGTGGTTAGAGTGTAGGGCGGCAGGGTAGCCGAGTGGTTAGAGTGTAGGGGCGGCAGGGTAGCCGAGTGGTTAGAGTGTAGGGGCGGCAGGGTAGCCGAGTGGTTAGAGTGTAGGGGCGGCAGGGTAGCCGAGTGGTTAGAGTGTAGGGGCGGCAGGGTAGCCGAGTGGTTAGAGTGTAGGGGCGGCAGGGTAGCCGAGTGGTTAGAGTGTAGGGGCGGCAGGGTAGCCGAGTGGTTAGAGTGTAGGGGCGGCAGGGTAGCCGAGTGGTTAGAGTGTAGGGGCGGCAGGGTAGCCGAGTGGTTAGAGTGTGGGGGCGGCAGGGTAGCCGAGTGATTAGAGTGTAGGGGCGGCAGGGTAGCCGAGTGGTTAGAGCGTTGGACTAGTAAACGGAAGGTTGCAAGTTCAAATCCCCGAGCTGACAAGGTACAAATCTGTCGTTCTGCCCCTGAACAGGCAGTTAACCCACTGTTCCTAGGCCATCATTGAAAATAAGAATTTGTTCTTAATTGACTTGCCTAGTAAAATAAAAAGGTTAAATAAATGTTACAAATTTAAAAAAAATTCATGGACTTGCGTAGTCCACGGAGACAAACACACCAAGCACACAGTTATATGTGAAACACTTAACAACGAGCCATTGAGTCTGGTCTGAGAAACAGACCAAAAGGAATCAGAACATTTCTAAAGTAACTGAAACTATCTCCTGGGACACTTTAGTTTGTATATGAGGTCACTAGATTATGATATTTCTGATGTGCATATCTTGACTTCTCCATCCGTGTATAAATAACTGATGTGTGAAAACAGGGCGCTCTTCACTGCGCTGTGGTGAGAGTAGTGGGGGTCGAGGTGACCATCTATACAACCCACTTACACATCCTGTCTGCTCAGTAACACGGCAACAATCTAAAAGAGCACAAATACAACAGGAAGAAAAGCACCTACAAAGTGTCAATATTGTAACATATTGTTTTTCACGTTCGTAATTGGTACCAGATCTTTGATTTCATTCAGTCTATACCCATTAGTTACCTGAGAAAAACAATTGATAGAGGGAGAGAAAGAGGGAGAAAGAGAGGGAGGCTCACCAGTCGATTAAATAAATATCGGGGGTCAATTTGTTTTCCTTGAAATGTGCAAACAGCTTAGGTAGGTTTTCATCAAAGAACACTTCAAAAGCAGCAAAGTAGGTCAACATCTGAGGAGAGAGAAGAAACAACGGAGTGAGATAGACCACATCGCCCTGACACCACTATCAGCCAGATATATAGACCACTATCAGCCAGATATACAGACCACATCGCCCTGACACCACTATCAGTCAGATATATAGACCACTATCAGCCAGATATATAGACCACCATCAGCTAGATATATAGACCACATCGCCCTGACACCACTATCAGCCAGATATATAGACCACATCACCCTGACACCACTATCAGCCAGATATATAGACCACATCACCCTGACACCACTATCAGCCAGATATAGACCACTATCAGCCAGATATAGACCACATCGCCCTGACACCACTATCAGCCAGATATATAGACCACTATCAGCCAGATATATAGACCACATCGCCCTGACACCACTATCAGCCAGATATATAGACCACATCACCCTGACACCACTATCAGCCAGATATATAGACCACATCACCCTGACACCACTATCAGCCAGATATATAGACCACATCACCCTGACACCACTATCAGCCAGATATATAGACCACTATCAGCCAGATATATAGACCACATCGCCCTGACACCACTATCAGCCAGATATATAGACCACCATCAGCCAGATATATAGACCACATCGCCCTGACACCACTATCAGCCAGATATATAGACCACCATCAGCTAGATATATAGACCACATCGCCCTGACACCACTATCAGCCAGATATATAGACCACATCACCCTGACACCACTATCAGCCAGATATATAGACCACATCACCCTGACACCACTATCAGCCAGATATATAGACCACTATCAGCCAGATATAGACCACATCGCCCTGACACCACTATCAGCCAGATATATAGACCACTATCAGCCAGATATACAGACCACATCGCCCTGACACCACTATCAGTCAGATATATAGACCACTATCAGCCAGATATATAGACCACTATCAGCCAGATATATAGACCACATCGCCCTGACACCACTATCAGCCAGATATATAGACCACACCATCAGCCAGATATATAGACCACATCGCCCTGACACCACTATCAGCCAGATATATAGACCACATCGCCCTGACACCACTATCAGCCAGATATATAGACCACATCGCCCTGACACCACTATCAGCCAGATATATAGACAACACCATCAGCCAGATATATAGACCACACCGCCTTGACACCACTATCAGCCAGATATATAGACCACTATCAGCCAGATATACAGACCACATCGCCCTGACACCACTATCAGCCAGATATATAGACCACACCATCAGCCAGATATACAGACCACATCGCCCTGACACCACTATCAGCCAGATATATAGACCACATCGCCCTGACACCACTATCAGCCAGATATATAGACCACACCATCAGCCAGATATATAGACCACATCGCCCTGACACCACTATCAGCCAGATATATAGACAACACCATCAGCCAGATATATAGACCACACCTCCCTGACACCACTATCAGCCAGATATATAGACCACTATCAGCCAGATATAGACCACACCTCCCTGACACCACTATCAGCCAGATATATAGACCACTATCAGCCAGATATATAGACCACTATCAGCCAGATATATAGACCACACCTCCCTGACACCACTATCAGCCAGATATATAGACCACTATCAGCCAGAATTATAGACCACACCCCCCTGACACCACTATGACGCCACCAGTCAGATGTTGTAGCAACATAGTAACACATGGTTACAGTTGTGAACAGGTTGCTAAGTGCTATGAGTGCAGTGGTGTACTGTGCAAATCTCTGCTAGCAGGGTGTGCAGGCTTTTATTCCAGCACAAACACAAAGAACTATCTGTCTGTCTGTGTGTGTCTGTCTGCACTGTACTCACAAGGCTGTGGTCCACTCTGAAGAAGGCCATCTGACAGGGCTTGTTCAGGAGGTTGGCGAAAGCTATGAAGGCGTCTGCCGTGTCCAGGTTGAGGATCAGCACCGCCGCGATGAACGACATACCCTGAACCTGAACACACCGGGACTGATGTTAACTTTGAAAGTAGTGATGTTAACAGTTACCTGCTAGGGTACCCTAGCCGCGTAGACCCCTGCGAGGGTACCCTAGCCGCGTAGACCCCTGCGAGGGTACCCTAGCCGCGTAGACCCCTGCGAGGGTACCCTAGCCGCGTTGACCCCTGCGAGGGTACCCTAGCCGCGTTGACCCCTGCGAGGGTACCCTAGCCGCGTAGACCCCTGCGAGGGTACCCTAGCCGCGTTGACCCCTGCGAGGGTACCCTAGCCGCGTAGACCCCTGCTAGGGTACCCTAGCCGCGTAGACCCCTGCGAGGGTACCCTAGCCGCGTAGACCCCTGCGAGGGTACCCTAGCCGCGTTGACCCCTGCGAGGGTACCCTAGCCGCGTTGACCCCTGCGAGGGTACCCTAGCCGCGTTGACCCCTGCGAGGGTACCCTAGCCGCGTTGACCCCTGCGAGGGTACCCTAGCCGCGTTGACCCCTGCGAGGGTACCCTAGCCGCGTTGACCCCTGCTAGGGTACCCTAGCCGCGTTGACCCCTGCTAGGGTACCCTAGCCGCGTTGACCCCTGCGAGGGTACCCTAGCCGCGTTGACCCCTGCTACCCTAGCCATGTTGATCAACAGCATGTCAGTACTGTGAACACAGAGGGAGGAGAGAGAGTGAGTGAGGTTTATTATTAGTAGTGGGGTGGTGTTGGGGGGCATTTACTGGTTACCGGCTGGTGCTACAAGGACGAGTACTAATGCGAAGGGAATTTTGTTTTCTAAAATAACACTTAAAAAGGTAGACTCCGCGAGATGATGTAGATGCAACGTAAACAGCAGCATTGGGTCAATTTCCATAACTATTAAGAGCGTTGAAGCACGAGGCTAAACTGTTTTGGTCGGGTAGCTACCACGTTGTAGCAGGGTGAAGCACGAGGCTAAACTTCTCAGCTGTTTTGGTCGGGTAGCTACCACGTTGTAGCAGGGTGAAGCACGAGGCTAAACTTCTCAGCTGTTTTGGTCGGGTAGCTACCACGTTGTAGCAGGGTGAAGCACGAGGCTAAACTTCTCAGCTGTTTTGGTCGGGTAGCTACCACGTTGTAGCATGGTGAAGCACGAGGCTAAACTTCTCAGCTGTTTTGGTCGGGTAGCTACCACGTTGTAGCAGGGTGAAGCACGAGGCTAAACTTCTCAGCTGTTTTGGTCGGGTAGCTACCACGTTGTAGCAGGGTGAAGCACGAGGCTAAACTTCTCAGCTGTTTTGGTCGGGTAGCTACCACGTTGTAGCAGGGTGAAGCACGAGGCTAAACTTCTCAGCTGTTTTGGTCGGGTAGCTACCACGTTGTAGCATGGTGAAGCACGAGGCTAAACTTCTCAGCTGTTTTGGTCGGGTAGCTACCACGTTGTAGCAGGGTAAAGCACGAGGCAAAACTGTTTTGGTCGGGTAGCTACCACGTTGTAGCAGGGTGAAGCACGAGGCTAAACTTCTCAGCTGTTTTGGTCGGGTAGCTACCACGTTGTAGCAGGGTGAAGCACACCTGTGCACACGTTAGAATACTCCGTGACTGTTAAGAGCGCAAAGTCATGCATCGCGCTCATCTCAATATCTGTGGTGCTTCCTGCTGCAACATCATTTCTCAGTCTACCTTTAACTTAATTTCTCCATCTTTCAGTATTCCTTGGAGGCAGTGATATTGACATAAGGTTAGTCCAGGAAGTGGAGACATTTCTCTATAAAACACACTGTGGGCTGTTTCTCAGCATGGCTGTGGTGAGCTGGAGGTGTAAAAGCCACAGCACATCTCCAGCAGAGCACACTGACACCACATCCTGGAGACTCATTTCCTCAGACTCAAAGATAATAATCAAACCAGCCAAAGTGGATGTTGGTAATGCAGTAGTTCTACTGTGTTCAAGGTTCAGAGAGAATGATGACGACTGGAATCAAAAGAGAAAACTGGTTACGCCAGTGCTGCATTGGAACACACAGAAGTAAGCACACACACACCCACACACACCCACAGACACCCACAGACACCCACACCCACAAACACCCACACACACGAAAGTGCCAGGTGGGGTGGTCAAATGTATGAGTCATCCTGATGGAGTAATGGAGGCCCGCCGCCCGTCTCTCCCCCTCTATGGAGGCCCGCTGCCCGTCTCTCCCCCTCTATGGAGGACCGCCGCCCGTCTCTCCCCCTCTATGGAGGCCCGCCGCCCGTCTCTCCCCCTCTATGGAGGCCCGCCGCCCGTCTCTCCCCCTCTATGGAGGCCCGCCGCCCGTCTCTCCCCCTCTATGGAGGACCGCCGCCCGTCTCTCCCCCTCTATGGAGGCCTGCCGCCCGTCTCTCCCCCTCTATGGAGGCCTGCCGCCCGTCTCTCCCCCTCTATGGAGGCCTGCCGCCCGTCTCTCCCCCTCTATGGAGGCCTGCCGCCCGTCTCTCCCCCTCTATGGAGGCCTGCCGCCCGTCTCTCCCCCTCTATGGAGGCCTGCCGCCCGTCTCTCCCCCTCTATGGAGGCCTGCCGCCCGTCTCTCCCCCTCTATGGAGGCCTGCCGCCCGTCTCTCCCCCTCTATGGAGGCCTGCCGCCCGTCTCTCTATGGAGGCCTGCCGCCCGTCTCTCTATGGAGGCCTGCCGCCCGTCTCTCTATGGAGGCCTGCCGCCCGTCTCTCTATGGAGGCCTGCCGCCCGTCTCTCTATGGAGGCCTGCCGCCCGTCACTCTATGGTGGCCTGCTGTCGTCTCTCTATGGTGGCCTGCTGCTCGTCTCTCTATGGTGGCCTGCTGCTCGTCTCTCTATGGTGGCCTGCTGCTCGTCTCTCCCACACTACACATACTGGCTGTTTACATAGAGCAGTGTCCCAAATGGCATTCTATTCCCTAGATAGTGCACTACTTTGACCGGTACCCATATGGCTCTAGCTGAAAGTAGTGCACTGTCTAGGGAATAGGGCACCATTTGGAACTCACCCATAGGCTAACGTAGGACTCCGAGCCAGTCCGTTTATAGCTTAAGGTCTAATGTGTTTCCATCACCTTCCACCATAGGACAGAGAGAAGCAACGGTTGCTGATAAAACGGTCATCATTCGTCCTTAAGGACCCTGGTGCTTCCAAAGAAAAGCCCCAATATACATCACTATTCAGGGCCACTACCACTGGTACATACGAAGGGCGACGAGGAATTCATCATCACGTGTGTGAGCTTATGTTATGAAGTAGGAACATGTGTGTGTGTGTGTGTGTGCGCTACTACTTACGTAGCCCACGTCTGGCCTATAGCAGGTGTATGCTCCTAGAATGCTGTGCAGCACGTCGTAGTACGGACCTCCCTGTCGAAACACAGGTGATATTTTAACTATTACAACACGTACATTTTAGTCATTTAGCAGACGTTCTTATCCAGAGCCACTTACAGTTGGTGCATCTTAAGACAGCTAGGTGAGACATCCACATAGTCATAAAATGTACATGTTCCCTCTAAATAGCTATCAGCAAAGTCAGTGCAAGTGGGAAAAGACAAGTGCATATATATATATATATATATATATATATATACACACACACACACACACACACACACTACTCACAAAAATAAAGGGAACACTAAAATAACATCTTAGATCTGAATGAATGAATGAAATATTCTTATTAAATACTTTTTTTCTTTACATAGTTGAATGTGCCGACAACAAAATCACACAGAAATGATCAATGGAAATCAAATTTATCAACCCATGGAGGTCTGGATTTAGAGACACACTCAAAATTAAAGTGTAAAACCACCCTACAGGCTGATCCAACTTTGATGTAATGTAGACTCCGTCTCATGCTACCACGAGAGTGAAAGCACCGCCAGCATTCAAAAGTGACCAAAACATCAACCAGGAAGCATAGGAACTGAGAAGTGGTCTGTGGTCACCACCTGCAGAACCACTCCTTTATTGGGGGTGTCTTGCTAATTGCCTATAATTTCCACCTGTTGTCTATTCCATTCCATTTGCACAACAGCATGTGACATTTATTGTCAATCAGTGTTGCTTCCTCAGTGGACAGTTTGATTTCACAGAAGTGTGATTGACTTGGAGTTACATTGTGTTGTTTAAGTGTTCCCTTTATTTTTTTGAGCAGTGTATACACACACACACACACACACACTTATATTGGAGTCATTAAAACTTGTTTTTCAACCACTCCACAAATTTCTTGTTAACAAGCTATAGATTTGGCCAGTTGGTTAGGTCATCTACTTTGTGCATGATACAAGTAATTTTTCCAACAATTGTTTACAGACAGATTATTTCACTGTATCACAAGTCCAGTGGGTCAGAAGTTTACATACACTACGTTGACTGTGCCTTTAAACAGCTTGGAAAATTCCAGAAAATGATGTCACGGCTTTAGAAGCTTCTGATAGGATAATTGACATCATTTGAGTCAATTGGAGGTGTACCTGTGGATGTATTTCAAGGACTCCCTTCAAACTCAGTGCCTCTTTCCTTGACATCATGGGAAAATCTAAATAAATCAGCCAAGACCTCAGCAAAAAAATGTAGACCCCCACAAGCCTGGTTCATTCTTGGGAGCAATTTCCAAACGCCTGAAGGTAGCACGTTCATCTGTACAAACAACAGTACGCAAGTATAAACACCATGGGACCACGCAGCCGTCATACCGCTCAGGAAGGAGACACGTTCTGTCTCCTAGAGATGAACGTACTTTGGTGCGAAAAGTGCAAATCAATCCCAGAACAACAGCAAAGGAACTTGTGAAGTTGCTGGAGGAAACAGGTACAAAAGTATCTACATCCACAGTAAAATGAGTCTTATATGGACATAACCTGAACAGCTGATCATCCTCGCAGTGGCAGACCACGTGTAACAACACCTGCACGGGATCGGTACATCCGAAAATAACACCTGCAGGACAGGTACAGGATGTCAACAACAACTGCCCAAGTTACACCTGGAACGCACAATCCCTCCATCAGTGCTCAGACTGTCCGCAATAGGTTGAGAGAGGCTGTACTGAGGGCTGTACTGAGGGCCTGTAGGCCTGTTGTAAGGCAGGTCCTCACCAGACATCATCGGCAACAACGTCGCCTATGGGCACAAACCCACCGTTGCTGGACCAGACAGGACTGGCAAAAAGTGCTCTTCACTGACGAGCCGAGAGTTTGTCTCACCAGGGGTGATAGTCGGATTTGCGTTTATCGTTGAAGGAATGAACGCTACACTGAGGCCTGTACTCTGGAGCCAATCGATTTGGAGGTGGATGGTCACAGCGGACAGAGCTTGCAGACAATCTCAACGCTGTGTCCTCCCTCATGTGGTACCCTTCTTGCAGGCTCATCCTGACATGACACCCCAGCATGACAATGCCACCAGCCATACTGCTCGTTCTATGTGTGATTTCCTAAAAGATAGGAATGTCAATGTTCTGCCATGGCCAGCGAAGAGCCCGAAACACAATCCCATTGAGCACGTCTGGGATCTGTTGGATCGGAGGGTGAGGGCTAGAGCCATTCCCCCCTGAAATGTCTGGGAAATTGCAGGTGCCTTGGTGGAAGAGTGGGCTATCATCTCACAGCAAGAACTGGCAAATCTGGTGCAGTCCATGAAGAGGAGATGGACTGCAGTACTTAATGCAGCTGGTGGCCACACCAGATACTGACTGTTACTTTTGATTTTGACCCCCCCTTTGTTCAGGGACCTTATTCCATTTGTTAGTCACATGTCTGTGGAACTTGTTCAGTTCTGTCTGTTGTTGAATCTTGTTTTGTTCATACAAATATTTACACATTAAGTTTGCTGAAAATAAACGCAGTTGACAGTGAGAGGACGTTTCTTTTTTTGCTGAGTTTACAGAGGCCCATTATCAGCAAACACCACTCCTTTGTTCCAATGGCACGTTGTGTTAGCTAATCCAAGTTTATAATTTTAAAAGGATAATTGATCATTAGAAAACACTTTTGCAATTATGTCCTTCTTTAGACTAGTTGAGTATCTGGAGCATTAGCATTTGTGGGTTCGATTACAGGCTCAAAATGGCCACAAACAAAGAATTTTCTTCTGAAACTCATCAGTCTTCTCTTGTTCTGAGAGAGAACTTCACAGAACAGCGCCAACTGGCTCTAACCAGAATAGAGAGAGGAGTGGGAGGCCCCGGGGGACCCAACGGAGCAAGAGGACAAGTACATTAGTGTCTAGTTTGAGAATCAGACAAGTCCTCAACTGGCAGCTTCATTAAATAGTACCCGCAAAACACCAGTCTCCATGTCAACAGTGAAGAGGCGACTCCGGGATGCTGGCCTTTCGCTTGAATTCTAAATAAAATCAGACGGTGTCCCCAGCAAAGCACCCCAACTCCATAACACCTCCTCCTCTATGCTTCATGGTGGAAACTACACATGCAGAGATCATCCGTTCAACTACTCTGTGTCGAACAAAGACATGGCGGTTGGAACCAAAAAAAGATCCAATTTGGACCCATCCGTCCAACGGACATATTTATACTGGTCTAATGTCCATTGCTCATGTTTCTTGGCCCAAGCAAGTCACTCCTTATCATTGGTGTCCTTTAGTAGTGGTTTCTTTGCAGCAATTCGACCATGGTGGGGCAGCAGGGTAGCCTAGTGGTTAGAGCATTGGACTAGTAATCGAAAGGTTGCAAGTTCGAATCCCCGAGCTGACAAGGTACAAATCTGTCGTTCTGCCCCTGAACAGGCAGTTAACCCACTGTTCCTAGGCCGTCATTGAAAATAAGAATTTGTTCTTAACTGACTTGCCTAGTAAAATAAAGGTAAAAAAAAATAAAAAAAAATGGAGGCCTGATTTACACAGCCTCCTCTGAACAGTTGAAGTTTAGATGCGTCTGTTACTTGAACTCTGAAGAATTTATTTGGTCTGCAATTTCTGAGGCTGGTAACTCTAATGAACTTATCCTCTGCAGCAGAGGTAACTCTCGGTCTTCCTTTCCTGTGGCGGTCCTCATGAGAGCCAGTTTCATCATCACTTGATGGTTTTTGCGACTGCATTTGAAGAAACTTTTAAATTTGTTAATGTTCTGGATTGACTGACCTTAAAAGTAATGATGACTGTCATTTCTCTTTTCAAATTTGAGCTGTTCTTGCCATAATGTGAACTTGGTCTTTTACCAAATAAGGCTTTCTTCTGTATAACACCCCTACCTTGTCACAACACAATTGATCGGCTCAAACACATTAAGAAGGAAATAAATTCCATAAATTAACTTTTAACAAGGCCCAGCTGTTAATTGAAATGCATTCCAGGTGACTACCTCATGAAGCTGGTTGAGAGAAGTGTCAAGTGTGTGCAAAGCTGTCAAAAGGCAAAGGGTGGCTACTTTGAAGAATCTCAAATATAAAATGTTTAGATTTTTGTAATACTTTTTTGGTTACTACAATATTCCATATGTGTTTTTTCATAGTTTTGATGTCTTCACTACACTATACAATGTTGAAAATAGTCAAAAATAAAGCAAAACCTTTGAATGAGTAGGTGTGTTTAAACTTTTGACTGGTACTTCTTTTGAGATACCGGAGGTGGCTGGTTGGGATGTAGGGTTTGAGCCTGAAGGTGAGGAGGGGAAGTTCCCCTACATTGACAGTTGCAACACAACAACAATCTCACCCACACACCGAGATAGGTGAAGTTCACCACTTACGAGAGGAAGGTATACTGGCCAAAATTATAAAACGCAACAATTTCAACAATTTGACTGAATTGCAGTTCCTAACAAGGAAATTAAGTCAATTGAAATACATTAGTTTGGCCGTTATCTTAATACACTGCATTTCGACTTTTCTATTGTTATCGACTGTATGTTTGTTTATTCCATGTGTAACTCAGTGTTGTTTTTTGTCGCACTGCTTTGCTTTATCTTGGCCAGGTCACAGTTGTAAATGAGATCTTGTTCTCAACTGACCTACCTGGTTAAATAAAGGTGAAATAAAAAAAATATGTTAAAAAAATGTATTTGGATTCCACATGATTGGGCATTGGTGCAGCCATGGGTGGGCCTGGGACAGAAATACTACTCAGTTTCATCAGCTGTCCGGGTGGCTGGGCTCAGACGATCCCGCAGGTGAAGAAGTCGGATGTGGCGTCCCTGGCTGGCATGGTTACACATGGTCTGCGGTTGTGAGGCCGTTAGACGCACTGCCAAATTCTCTAAAACGACATTGGAGGCGGCTTATGGTAGAGAAATGAACATTCAATTTTCTGGCAACAGTTCTGGTGGACATCCCTGCAGTCAGCATGTGAATGGAATGCCCCCTCAAAATTTGAGATGTCTGTGGCATTGTGTTGTGACAAAAAACTGCACATTTTAGAGTGGCCTTTTATTGTCCCCAGCACAAGGTGCACCTGTGTAATGATCATGCGGTTTAATCAACTTCCTGATATGCCACACCTGTCATGTGGATGGAGAAATGCTCACTAACAGGGATGTAAACAAATTTGTGCACAAAATTTGAAAGTAATATTCCTGGGATCTTTGATTTGAGCTCATGAAACATGGGACCAACACTTCACATGTTGCGTTTATATATAATTTTTGTTCAGTATAGAGATATATTCAACTAAATGAATCTATTAATAATAAAAACCATTTAGCAAATGCTTTTATCCAAAAGTAATTTACAGTTATGTGTGCATACAGTTTATGTACAGGTGGTCCCGGGAATTGAACTCAGTACCCTGGTGTTGCAAGTGCCATGCTCACCACCAACTGAGCTATAGAGGACCACAACTGAATTCAGAGTGGACACAGAGATCCTCGATGATGTCATAAATAGTTGTTGTCCTGCCACTGACCTGTTGGAAGATACAGAGATGGGGAAAAGTTCTGGAGATGTCCAACTTGATCAGCTCCAGACTGGCCTCTCTGTCCGCCAGAGATGAACCTGCATCTACACACACACACACACACACACACACACACACATTAGAAACATTCAACATCACACACTTCCTTTAGCCAACTCTCATGTTTCCTAACCTTCTGTAGGATTTTTTTTTTTTTAGATTCAATGTGATTCAGATTTAAATTCTCAGCCCTTTGTGAGTGAGGTCAAATGTTTTCAATAGCACTTCAGAGAAAGAAGGGATAAAGATGGAGAGACGAAGGGAAACGAAGAGAGTCTGTCCTCTACCTTCAGTCACTGGTTCTGTAGGCCTAGACTTCCACTTGTCCCTGGCCCTGGCCAGACAGATGTTGTAGAGCTCTGTGGAAGAATACATCACAACACTGATCACCATGTGCGCGCGCACGCACACACACACACACACACACACACAAACCTGCCATTGAACACTCCGTTGCTACAATTAACATGAAAGTAAACCACAGCATTACTGTCATAGTCCCTCTATCTAAAAGCCTTCCACTAAAGCACATCAGGCCTGGACAGCCTCAAGGTCTTCTCTCCAGTACCAACGAGCTATTCAGTGTCTCAGTGGTGCTGTGCTACTCTACCAGCCTTGTCCTAGACCCTGCTGCTCTCTAGTGAGAATAACTGAGGAGAGAGAGAGGTGTGTGTGAGATACATGATCCCATTTGGGTTGGATGTAACTGACAAAATGGGCCACCAGGGGGGGGTGTTTTTTCGCTGAGTCATGCTGAAATTGAGACCTCTGGTATCTACAGTCCTCTTTTTACACACACACACACACACACACACACACAGGGGTGTGTATGATTCAGTAGCCTCTCTCAGACCTACAGTGAGGTGTGTGTCCTACCGTGAGTGATGTTGAGCTCGTTGCCCACCGCCAGGCTCCAGACCTTGCCCCTGACGCTAGGGGGCACTCCCTGCCACCAGAGGTCCCTGACCCGCCGAGAGTTACACATGGTGCTCCAGTTGGGCAGAATCTCCTGGTTCCAGGTCTGGGCGGCATTGCCAATGCTCTCTTCCACCTTACACCTGAGCTCCAGCTGCTTCCTCCTCTTCTGGGCCTCCTTGAGCTCTACAGAGGCAGGGAGGGGAGCGAGGCAGAGAGGGGAGCGAGGCAGAGAGGGGAGCGAGGCAGAGAGGGGAGCGAGGCAGAGAGGGGAGCGAGGCAGGGAGGGGAGCGAGGCAGGGAGGGGAGCGAGGCAGGGAGGGGAGCGAGGCAGGGAGGGGAGCGAGGCAGGGAGGGGAGCGAGGCAGGGAGGGGAGCGAGGCAGGGAGGGGAGCGAGGCAGGGAGGGGAGCGAGGCAGAGAGGGGAGCGAGGCAGAGAGGGGAGCGAGGCAGAGAGGGGAGCGAGGCAGGGAGGGGAGCGAGGCAGAGAGAAGAGAGCGTTAGATAACAATATCTATTACATTACAATGATATAGTGCCCTTCTAGGACAACTGATCTGCAGGGATGTCATGGCTGTGAAACGGTAGTCGGAACCAATACAGTCAGTTTTCATAACGGAGCGAGGACAAGAAATGGCAGCGATTATAAAAGTATCCAAGGCTGCTTTTACACAGGCAGCCCAATTCGGGTAATTTCTCTACTTTTTTTTCCAATCACATCAGCTCTTTTGGCAAAAGATCAGAATTGGGCTACCTGTGTAAACGTAGCCTAAAGAGCTGGAGAAGTGGAAAGGAGTTCATTTTGACTATAAGTGGTCATGACAGATAGGAGAACTTCTCGAGCCCTGGGAGAGGGAATGTCCCTATGAAAGAGGTATGATCCAGATGAATGAATAAATCATGAACAGTCACCTCTCTTCTTGGCCTGGGCCACCATCTCCTCATACTGTTGTCTGTGTTTCTGGGCCTCCTCCGCAGGCTTGGCTGGCAGATTACTGCAACACACACACACACACTGTAGTGAGTGACTGTGTGCGTGCGTGGTTTGAACTTGGTGCCTTGCATTATTCATGGTGGCTGAGCTGCTGGTGTATTGGTGGAGAAGGCAGGCAATGGAAAGAATGAGTGAGGGAAGGATGGAGAGGGGGGGGGGGGGAGACCTTGAGTGACCTTGGCCTGGTCTCAGATGATTGCTCCACTAAGTCAACCCTCCTGTTGATCTGACACACCCTAACCCACACCGTACACTTCTAAATATTCCATATGTTTACCATTTGTTTGCATAACATGCTTTCACTCGGAAAAATGTGTGTTCACAGCAGGGAGGCCCACTTGAAGTTGTGAGACACAGAGGAGAGAGAATCGAGAGACAGAGGAGAGAGAATCGAGAGTCAGAGGAGAGAGAATCGAGAGTCAGAGGAGAGAGAATAGAGAGACAGAG
>NC_088238.1:55711463-55868963 GCF_036934945.1 Oncorhynchus masou masou
AAGGTTCTCCCATTCTGCACTACCAAGCCAAAAGGGTTCTCCCATTCTGCCCTACCAAGCCAAAAGGGTTCTCCCATTCTGCCCTACCAAGCCAAAAGGGTTCTCCCATTCTGCACTACCAAGCAAAAAGGGTTCTCCCATTCTACCCTACCAAGCAAAAAGGGTTCTCCCATTCTGCACTACCAAGCCAAAAGGGTTCTCCCATTCTACCCTACCAAGCCAAAAGGGTTCTCCCATTCTACCCTACCAAGCCAAAAGGGTTCTCCCATTCTGCCCTACCAAGCCAAAAGGGTTCTCCCATTCTGCCCTACCAAGCCAAAAGGGTTCTCCCATTCTGCCCTACCAAGCCAAAAGGGTTCTCCCATTCTGCCCTACCAAGCCAAAGGGTTCTCCCATTCTGCCCTACCAAGCCAAAAGGGTTCTCCCATTCTGCCCTACCAAGCCAAAAGGGTTCTCCCATTCTGCCCTACCAAGCCAAAAGGGTTCTCCCATTCTGCCCTACCAAGCCAAAGGGTTCTCCCATTCTGCCCTACCAAGCCAAAGGGTTCTCCCATTCTGCCCTACCAAGCCAAAAGGGTTCTCCCATTCTGCCCTACCAAGCCAAAGGGTTCTCCCATTCTGCCCTACCAAGCCAAAGGGTTCTCCCATTCTGCCCTACCAAGCCAAAAGGGTTCTCCCATTCTGCCCTACCAAGCCAAAGGGTTCTCCCATTCTACCCTACCAAGCCAAAAGGGTTCTCCCATTCTGCCCTACCAAGCCAAAGGGTTCTCCCATTCTGCCCTACCAAGCAAAAGGGTTCTCCCATTCTGCCCTACCAAGCCAAAAGGGTTCTCCCATTCTGCCCTACCAAGCCAAAGGGTTCTCCCATTCTGCCCTACCAAGCCAAAAGGGTTCTCCCATTCTGCCCTACCAAGCAAAAAGGGTTCTCCCATTCTGCCCTACCAAGCCAAAAGGGTTCTCCCATTCTGCCCTACCAAGCAAAAAGGGTTCTCCCATTCTACCCTACCAAGCCAAAAGGGTTCTCCCATTCTGCCTTTTATTTACTTTGGTTTTACAGTAACTTTATGCAGTTCCTGCTAACATCACCCCCCATTCTCTCTAAAACATAGAGGGTTACCTGTCTCGAGGGGAACATGCATAGTTACGACAAGGCCAGTGTTTCATTAACTTACTCTCATTTCCTGGTGATGTAAGAGGTTCTCTTTGGGCATGTCTGTCTGTCTGCCGCCGTTGGCACAGCGTTCTGATGGCAGGATACTTGTCCACGTGATTAAACATGTATTTAATGTCGCAAAAATTACAACTAATTTTCTACCAAATGAGCAGTTGGTGCCTTTTTGCTTTGTAGGGCAGTACAGTCATGATAGCCAACTGCTTCCCCTTCCTCACTAGTCACAGGCTGAGAGAGCAGTTTATGGCATGGCCTCGGATTAGTACCGTAGTAAACACATCTACCAAACAGACGGTTGGCGTGACACCAATCCCCCTCACCCCGACGGCGGAATCCTATTTCAGCGACCACAAACACATGGAACTAACAGCCTCGGTGTGAATTAGCCTTTCACTGCTACTGCTAGGATGTCATAACATTGACTTTGTTTGGCGTCGAGGCTGGTCACGTAATCAAATAGTGAGATGGGCTTTAGTGCTTTTAGCGACTCCAGTGGCAACGGTATCCCAGGGTTACCTGTCTCGAGGGGAACATGCATAGTTACGACAAGGCCAGTGTTTCATTAACTTACTCTCATTTCCTGGTGATGTAAGAGGTTCTCTTTGGGCCTTGTCTGTCTGTCTGTCTGTCTGTCTGCCTGCCTGTCTGTCTGCCGCCGTTGGCACAGCGTTCTGATGGCGTTGGAGAGGACAAACAGGCTTAGCAATAAGCACAGCGACAGTACAGGGTATAGTCGAGGGGTTACCTGTAGAAGCAATGCCTCACTGACATTAAAATGGCCACTAAAAGAGGCTGATAAAGTTGTATTGTAATAGTCTACTGCCTGACAGGGCAGACTGACAACAAAATGGAAGAAATTAGGTTTTTTTCTATGAACCATGTTTAGACCACTAGCAAGGGGCCTAAACCACTGCAGAGCATAGCTCCTTCCAATCCACTACTTTTAATGGAGTTGAACATACGCTCGTCTAGTGGACAGCCATGAAATGTTTGGAAAGTCCATTTCCAGCACTGGGTCAGGGCCGAGCACTCCACATCTCATTCCTTCTCTCCCACAATATATATATATATAAATATATGAGTGAGAGAACAAACACCAGACACTTCCACAAGGAAAACATTAGGGCTCGGAACTGCCAGGGACCTCGCTATACGATATTATGACACTTAGGTGCCGATACGATACGTATTGCGATTCTATATGTATTGCAATTCGTTACTGTGATTCAAATGTTAGAAACATATTGCTCACCATATGTCTGCGTCAGTCATGGAAATAAAAGGTGCTGAAAACAAAATTGTCTTCCTATTTAATAAAAGAAGAGGAGAACAAGCTATGATGGAAGAACACTGGAGTATGTTCAGGTACAGCCAACTAGGGCAAAAATATTAATATATTGTCAAAACGATACGATATATTGTCAAAAATAATTTCCCGATATTTAACTGTACTCACCCCCCCCCATCATTACTAGAAAGCACGAGTCTACCGCAAAACAACACTTTTACAGGGAAAACAGCAGCCCGTTGTGTTTCATAGACAGCTCGTATAACAGATACACTAATGGACAAATCTAATACAAGTACATCGGTCATCAGAAGCTGGCAAAATTTCAAAAAAAAATTGCCCACACTTCACCTCAGAGAGATGAGCTGAAAGAGGCTGATGTGTAAAAGCGAAGGCCTTGCTGTCCTCGACCTCCCGCTGTCTCTCCATCATTCCATCTTTCTACTACCTCATGTTTCCTTCTGTCAGACAGGGGGAGAGAGAACGAGGGAGGAGAGACTGTAGACTGCTGTGCTCGCTCCCTCATCACGTCGAGCTGACAAATACACAGACAAAACACACACACACACACACACACACTCACCATGAACGCTACAGTTTCCGTACAGACACCCAGAACAACCAAGAGGGTTTAAACTCCACAAACCGTCATGGCTGCTCCCGTTGGCCCAGCTACAGCCCACACAGAGGACGAAGTGGTCAGGGTTACAGCGGGCCTGTCGATAGGACACACCCCCTGCTGGAGGTGATGCATGATACCGCCTCCTCTCCCTCTGTCACTCAGTCCCTCTCTCCCCCCTCTCAGCGTGCAGACGCTACACTGAGGCACTGAATCAGTGAGGAACCCAGAGGATCAGTGTGTGTGTGTGTGTGAGAGAGAGAGTGTCTGCAGCGTTTCGCTCTGTTAGTCGCTGCGCTGCGCTGAGCCAGCCACTTTAAATCAACCCCAGAGTGATGAATACAGCATCCATGTCTCATCCAATCGGCACTCTGACAGCGATGCCTTGGGGGTCAGCTTTTTATTCTCTCCCTACATTTCCCTCCCCGTCTCTCTGAATTACAGCCTGCATGGTCTTGAAGACGGTGACGTCAGTGAGTCTTTGTTCTTCCGTGTCCAGCAACTCTGTTCAGCCTCAGAGGGGAGGGCCTAAGCTAACGGGGAACAGGGATTGGTTGACTTCCAGGTGATTGACGGGTAAGTACCGGTGGGACAAGGCGGGCTATGAAACAACTACATTTCCTGCGGGCAACGAGGGGGGGGCTCAATAATTGAATTACGGCCGAGCACTCTCAAAGGGCTAAAAGTTATTGATGAAAGAAAAAAGGGCTTATAGTGTTATGGTGAAATAAAAGCAGGAGAAATA
The DNA here is from genome assembly GCF_036934945.1 of Oncorhynchus masou masou. NCBI lineage: Eukaryota > Metazoa > Chordata > Actinopteri > Salmoniformes > Salmonidae > Oncorhynchus > Oncorhynchus masou. The sequence continues at coordinate 55,715,287 of NC_088238.1, forward strand.
CAGCAGCAAACTAAGAGAACACAGACTCATTGCCCACAGGACATTGGCCACACCCCCTGCCATCAGCCAGCGGTTGCCATGGCGAGACAATAGTGTCCAGACAGGTGCTGAAAATCTAGCCTTGCCATCCGAGCCCAGGCACTAGGGATAGGGTTACCACCGGAGGTGAAAACGCTTTACGCTAGACCAGGTTAACAGTGCAGGGGGATAGGGGTTGTAGCCCGTCCGGGTTAGAAAAACGACACTGTCCACACTGAAAGGATAAAATGGTAGAGAAAGGCGTGACTTGTTGGCCTCTTTAAAATCGGAGGACCCTGGGTAATGCTTTCACGTCAAGGTTCACACTATCACTGTCGTCGGATACAACGATGGCACACACACACACACACACACACACACACACACACAGTACCAGTCAAAATTTGACACAAAGGGTTTTTCTTTATTTTTACTATTTTCTACATTGTAGAATAATCCTGAATACATACATTCTATGAAATAACACATATAGAATCATGTAGTAACCAAAAAAAAAGTTAAATAAATCTAAATATATTTTATATTTGAGACTCTTCTGTAAATTAAGTAGACACCATTGTCCTTGATGACAGCTTTGCACACTCTTGGCATTCTCTCAACCAGCTTCACCTGGAATGCTTTTTGATGTGCTAAGCACTTGTTGGCTACTTTTCCTTCACTCTGCGGTACAACCCATCCCAAACCACCTCAATTGGGTTGAGGTCATCTGATGCAGTACTCCATCACTCTCCTTGGTCAAATAGCCCTTAGAGACTGGAGTTGTGTTGGGTCATTGTCCTGATGAAAAACACATGAGTGGATAAAGCGCAAACCAGGTGGGATGGCATATCACTGCAGAATGCTGGTTAAGTGTGACTTGAATTATAAATAGATTTACCGAAAGTGTCACTAGCAAAGCACCCCCACACCACCTCCTCCATGCTTCACATCGGGAACTACACATGCGGAGATCATCCGTTTACCAAACCTGTGTTCTCACAAAGACATGGCTGTTGGAATCAAAAATCTCAAATTTGGACTCATCCGACCAAAAAGACAGATTTCCGTCGAATTATCCATTGCTTGTGCTTCTTGGCCCTAGCAAGTGTCTTCTCATTATTGGTGTCCTTTAGTAGTGTTTTTTTTTGCAGCAATTTGACCATAAAGGCCTGATTTCACACAGTCTCACCTGAACAGTTGATGTTGACATGTGTCTGTTACTTGAACTCTGTGAAGCATTTATTTCGGCTACAATCTGAGGCTGTTAACTCTAATGAACTCATCCTCTGCAGCAGAGGTAACTCTGGATCAGCCTTTCCTGTGGCGGTCCTCGTGAGAACCAGTTTCATCATAGTGCTTGATGGTTTTTGCGACTGCATTTGTTAATTAAAATGCATTTCAGGTGACTCCCTCATGAAGCTGGTTGAGAGAATGCCAAGAGTGTGCAATGCTGTCAAGGCAAAGGGTGAATACTTTGACGAATCTCAAATATATATTTTTGAGTTTTTGATAACTACATGATTCAATGTTTTGATGTCTTCACTATTATTCCACAATGGAGAAAATAATAAAATAGAAATCCTTGAATGAGTAGGTGTCCAAACCTTTGACTGGTACTGTGTGTATGTACAGTTGAAGTCGGAAGTTTACATACACCTTAGCCAAATACGTTTATTAGTTTACATATCCTACATTACTCATCTCATATGTACAGTGCCTTGCGAAATTATTCGGCCCCCTTGAACTTTGCGAACTTTTGCCACATTTCAGGCTTCAAACAAAGATAAAAAACTGTATTTTTTTGTGAAGAATCAACAACAAGTGGGACACAATCATGAAGTGGAACGACATTTATTGGATATTTCAAACTTTTTTAACAAATCAAAAACTGAAAAATTGGGCGTGCAAAATTATTCAGCCCCTTTACTTTCAGTGCAGCAGACTCTCTCCAGAAAGGTCGCAAAGTTCAAGGGGGCCGAATACTTTCGCAAGGCACTGTATATACTGTACTCTATACCATCTACTGCCTCTTTCCTATGCCGTTATGTACCATCACTCATTCATATATCTTTATGTACATATTCTTTATCCCTTTACACTTGTGTGTATAAGGTAGTAGTTTTGGAATTGTTAGGTTATGTTACTCGTTAGCTTTTACTGCATTGTCGGAACTAGAAGCACAAGCGTTTCGCTGCACTCGCATTAACATCTACCATGTGCATGTGACAAATAAATTTGATTTGATTTTGAACTCAGTTTTTCACAATTCCTGAGATTTAATCCTAGTACAAATTCCCTGTTTTAGGTCAGTTAGGATCACCACTTTATTTTAAGAATGTGAAATGTCAGAATAATAGTAGAGAGAATTATTTATTTCATCTTGTATTTCTTTCATCACATTCCCAGTGGGTCAGAAGTTTACATACACTCAATTAGTATTTGTTAGCATTGCCTTTAAATTGTTTAACTTGGGTCAAACGCTTCGGGTAGCCTTCCACAAGCTTCCCAAAATAAGTTGGGCGAAATTTGACCAATTCCTCCTGACAGAGCTGGTGTAACGGAGTCCGGTTTGTAGGCCTCCTTGCTAGCACAAGCTTTTTCAGGTCTGCCCACAAATGTTCTATGGGATTGAGGTCAGGGCTTTGTGATGGCCACTCCAATACCTTGACTTTGATGTATGCTTGGGGTCATTGTCCATTTGGAAGACCCATTTGCGACCAAGCTTTTAACTTCCTGACTGATGACTTGAGATGTTGCTTCACTATATACACATAATTTTACTTCCTCATGACGCCATTTATTTTGTGAAGAGCACCAGTCCCTCCTGCAGCAAAGCACAAGCGTGATGCTGCCACCCCCGTGCTTCATGGTTGTGATGGTGTTCTTCGGCTTGCAAGCCTCCCCCTTTTTCCTCCAAACATAACGATGGTCATTATGGCCAAACGGTTCTATTTTTGTTTCATCAGACCAGAGGACATTTCTCCAAAAAGTACTATCTTTGTCCCCATGTGCAGTTGCAAACCGTAGTCTGGCTTTTTTAATGGTGGTTTTGGAGCAGTGGCCTCTTTCTTGCTCAGGGGCCTTTCAGGTTATGTCGATATAGGACTTGTTTTACTGTGGATAGACCTGTTCCCTCCAGCATCTTCACGGGGTCCTTTGCTGTTGTTCTGGGACTGATTTGCACTTTTCGCACCAAAGTACGTTAATCTCTAGGAGACAAGAAAGCGTCTCCTTTCTGAGCAGCATGACAGCTGCGAGGTCCCATGGTGTTTATACTTGCGTACTATTGTTTGTACAGATGAACATGGTACATTCAGGTGTTTGGAAGTTGCTCCCAAGGATGAACCAGAATTGTGGAGGTTGACAATTTTTTTTCTGCAAGCAAAGACACAAAATGATGTCAATTAGCCTATCAGAAGCTGCGAAAGCCATGACATTATTTTCAGGGATTTTCCAAGCTGTTTAAAAGGCACAGTCAACTTAGTGTATGTAAACTTCTGACCCACTGGAATTGTGATACAGTGATATATAAGTGAAATAATCTGTCTCAACAATTGTTGGAAAAATTACTTGGACTCCTTGTTCCTCTTTACGCTGAAGATAGTTCGTATTGCCTTTCCCTGTATGTTTGGGATTGTTGTCATGCTGCAGAATAGATAATTGTTTAATCATACACTGGACTATATGACTTCCACATCCCTGACTTGTATCTACAAGAATTAATGCTGTTTTGGAGGCAAAGGGTGGTCACATCAAATATGGATTTGATTTAGATTTTTCTTCTGTTCACTCACTTTTGTATTTTTGTTAATTGATAAAACTTGAATATTAACATGGTCTATTTTTTTTTAAAGCATTCTTACTTTATAGCGTTTTTGCACACCTGCCTAAAACTCTTGCAAGGTACTGTATATAAATAAACAAACATAAGCGTTTGCTGAAGGGGTTCCATCCAAAGCGACTTCGTCGTACATTTTAGAATCGGTGGTCCTGGGAACTGAACCCATTATCGTGGTGTTGCAAGCGCCATGCCCTACCAACTGAGCTACAGAGGTAAGTGGGTACAAGGGCAGACATGGGTCATCTCAGGCCCCACTGCCGAGAGTCAAGCGGTGTTCCCGAAGGGCTTCTAATCCAAGCGAACAATCAACCCTAGAAGCAGCAGGTAAAGTTAAGCGAGAGGACGAAGAGGTCCAGAAAAGACACCATTTCAATCCTTCTAGCGATATAGAGTGAAGCTACTGCTCGTCCAGTTGTAGTCAGACATAATGTCAGGGCTCTGAGGAAGTATAGGCCTTTTTGTTAGGCTTTCTAGCATGGATTAAATTTGCTAAAATTTTACATTTCGGCCTCCTTGGTGTTTTTTTCCTTTTTATGGGTTCAGTGCGAGTACCTAAGCAATTGTACAACAGGAAGTCGGTGGCACCTTAATTGGGGAGGACGGGCTTGTGGTAATGACTGGAGCGGAATCAGAGGAATGGTATCAGCAACATCAAACACATGGTTTCCATGGTTTCTGTGTGTTTGATGCCGTTCCATTCGCTCCGTTCCAGACATTATTATGAGCCATCCTCCTCTCAGCAGCCTCCACTGAATTGTACAGATATATTTGTTCTTCCATTCACCAGCCACCATTCATAGTAGCCTGAGAACAGACCCGCATACTGCCGTTCTAAGTAAAGGCCTACCCCAGGTATGTCAACACCGTGAGGGGGACGTCCTGAGACACAGAGCAGGTAACAGGCCCGCATACTGCCGTTCTAAGTAAAGTAAATATTTCAGCGTTTGATCTCGGCAATCGGACGCTTGATTGACTTCATGATATTTATGGGTCTAAAACGCATGAATGCATTTAGCTCGATACAACTTTACCGCTTGACCTTTGAACCGCAGCTGTGAAGATGTGACATCACTTTAGTACACTAACACTTTGTGTGAGTGAGACACAGGGGAACAGGATGCGAGTCCAGCTGCAAACATAGACAACCCCCCCCCAAAGCATCACCGGGGGGGCATACTGCCTGCCCTCCAGGACATCGACAGCACCCGGTGTCACAAGAAAGCCAAGAAGCTCGACCTCGGCCTCCCGGGCCACCGTCTGCTCACGCCGCTACCATCTGGAAGGCGGAAATAGTACAGGTGCATAAACGCTGGGACTGAGAGTGACTGAGAAAGAGCTTCTATCTCCAGGCCATCAGACTGTTAAACAGCCATCGCTGGCCAGTCTCCACCCAGTGCCCTGCCCAGAACCTTAGAGGCTGCTGCCCTATGAGTCATTGAACATGTTGAATCATGTTTACATACGGTTTCACCCACTTTATGTGTAGGGTGTTCACTCACTGCTCTAGAATGTAGTGAAATACTGGTCAATTCAAGAGGGTGATAATAAATTAATGTCTAGACCTATTTTTGTTTAGTCTATGCCATTATGAATCACATTCAACTAATCATTAGATTGTACTCGACAATATATCATTAATATGTTAACAGTGTTGATTAAATAACAACGATATATAAATATACATACATACATACATACATACTGCTCAAATATAAAGGGAACACTAAAATAACACATCCTAGATCTGAATGAATGAAATATTCTTATTAAATATTTTTTCTTTACATAGTTGAATGTGCTGACAACAAAATCACACAAAAATTATCAATGGAAATCAAATGTATCAACCCATGGAGGTCTGGATTCAAAATCACACTCAAAATTAAAGTGGAAAACCACACTACAGGCTGATCCAACTTTGATGTAATGTCCTTAAAACAAGTCAAAATGAGGCTCAGTAGTGTGTGTGGCCTCCACATTCCTGTATGATCTCCCTACAACCCCTGGGCATGCTCCTGATGAGGTGGCGGATGGTCTCCTGAGGGATCTCCTCCCAGACCTGGACTAAAGCACCAGCCAACTCTTGGACAGTCTGTGGTGCAACGTGGCGTTGGTGGATGGAGCGAGACATGATGTCCCAGATGTGCTCAATTGGATTCAGGTCTGGGGAACGGGCGGGCCAGTCCATAGCATCAATGCCTTCCTCTTACAGGAACTGCTGACACACTCCAGCCACATGAGGTCTAGCATTGTCTTGCATTAGGAGGAACCCAGGGCCAACCGCACCAGCATATGGTCTCACAAGGGGTCTGAAGATCTCATCTCGGTACCTAATGGCAGTCAGGCTACCTCTAGCGAGCACACGGAGGGCTGTGCGGCCCCCCAAAGAAATGCCAACCCACACAATGACTGACCCACCGCCAAACCGGTCATGCTGGAGGATGTTGCAGGCAGCAGAACGTTCTCCACGGTGTCTCCAGACTGTCACGTCTGTCACATGTCCTCAGTGTGAACCTGCTTTCATCTGTGAAGAGCACAGGGCGCCAGTGGCGAATTTGCCAATCTTGGTGTTCTCTGGCAAATGCCAAATGTCCTGCACGGTGTTGGGCTGTAAGCACAACCCCCACCTGTGGACGTCGGGTCCCTCATACCACCCTCATGGAGTCTGTTTCTGACCGTTTGAGCAGACACATGCACATTTGTGGCCTGCTGGAGGTCATTTTGCAGGGCTCTGGCAGTGCTCCTCCTTGCACAAAGGTGGAGGTAGCGGTCCTGCTGCTGGGTTGTTGCCCTCCTACGGCCTCCTCCACGTCTCCTGGTAGTGGCCTGTCTCCTGGTAGTGCCTCCATGCTCTGGACACTACGCTGACAGACACAGCAAACCTTCTTGCCACAGCTCGCATTGATGTGCCATCCTGGATGAGCTGCACTACCTGAGCCACTGGTGTGGGTTATAGACTCCGTCTCATGCTACCACTAGAGTGAAAGCACCGCCAGCATTCAAAAGTGACCAAAACATCAGCCAGGAAGCATAGGAACTGAGAAGTGGTCTGTGGTCACCACTGCAGAACCACTCCTTTATTGGGGGTGTCTTGCTAATTGCCTATAATTTCCACCTGTTGTCTATTCCATTTGCACAACAGCATGTGACATTTATTGTCAATCAGTGTTGCTTCCTAAGTGGACAGTTTGATTTCACAGAAGTGTGATTGACTTGGAGTTACATTGTGTTGTTTAAGTGTTCCCTTTATTTTTTGAGCAGTATGTATGTATGTATGTATGTATGTATGTATGTATGTATATATATATTCGGGTCTCTGACATTGCTCGTTCTGATATTTATTTCTACTTAATTTGTTATTAGGTATTACTGCAATGTTGGACCAAGAAACACAAGAATTTCTCAGCGATAACATCTGCAAATCTGTGAATGCGAGCAGGTCATGGTTTGATTTTGACCCTCAGGTCACAGGGCCCCCCCCCCCATTAGGTTACATATATCAAAGCTCTTGGAAGATTTGCGATCCTAATGAAATCTAATCAACGCTGACCTTTTGCCCCCAGCTGTCTCAGCTGAGCCACAGTGTCAGTGTGATCCATATTACTGAGGGTAGTGGCTTGTATTAGGAATCAATGGCAACTTACAGATAACATGGGTTAACAAATGAGGTAATGTTGTGAAGTAGGCCACAGTGAAGAGTGTGAAGGTTCATTCCATGGTGTGTGTGTGTGTGTGTACCTTGTGTATTTTCTGGGGGTCCCTCCCATCTCCAGGGGGGACCCGACCAAACAGCTTCCAGCCTGTGTCCTCCTGCTCCACTGGCATAGTGTCCTTCACTTTCTTAGCAAACAGACTCCTGAGAGAGAAAGAGAGACAGAATATAGAAATTAGGACATAAAACCCAGAGCCAACGCTGCACACACACACTCCCTCCACTACTAGGTCAACCCTGAGGCTAAGAACAACGATAATACAATGGCTGATGTGTGTGTGTGTGTGTGTGTGTGTGTGTGTGTGTGTGTGTGTGTGTGTGTGTGTGTGTGTGTGTGTGTGTGTGTGTGTGTGTTGCATGAGTGAGACAAGCACACTAGCGGAATTCATGGATTTAAAACAAAACCACACAACGAACCAGGGGACTGTTAAAGACCCAGCTAAACCATGAGGACTGGAGCAGGACAGGACAGGGACAACGAAAGAGCAGGACAAGGTCAGTGACAGATCACGACAGGACAGGGTCAGCGACAGATCACGACAGGACAGGGTCAGCGACAGATCACGACAGGACAGGGTCAGCGACAGATCACGACAGGACAGGGTCAGCGACAGATCACGACAGGACAGGGTCAGCGACAGACCACGACAGGGACAGGGTCAGCGTCAGACCACGACAGGACAGGGTCAGCGACAGATCACGACAGGACAGGGTCAGCGGCAGACCACGACAGGGTCAGACCACGACAGGGTCAGACCACGACAGGGTCAGACCACGACAGGGTCAGACCACGACAGGGTCAGCGGCAGATCACGACAGGGCAGGGTCAGCGGCAGACCACGACAGGGCAGGGTCAGCGGCAGATCAGGGCAGGGTCAGCGGCAGATCACGACAGGGCAGGGTCAGCGACAGACCACGACAGGGTCAGCGACAGATCACGACAGGGTCAGCGGCAGATCACGACAGGGCAGGGTCAGCGGCAGATCACGACAGGGCAGGGTCAGCGGCAGATCACGACAGGGCAGGGTCAGCGGCAGATCACGACAGGGCAGGGTCAGCGGCAGATCACGACAGGGCAGGGTCAGCGGCAGATCACGACAGGGCAGGGTCAGCGGCAGACCACGACAGGGTCAGCGACAGAGCACTAGGCTACATCTCCATTTAAAATAGCGTCTTGACTTAAAGTAGGAGGCGCTAGAGCACAAGGAAGATCAAATCTGTGGGGTTGGCATTAAAGAGACAATCCACAGTTGGAATAATAAAGTAGGCATCCTCACACTGTTTTGGTACAAAGTTGAGGGATTGGGCTGGAAAAATGTAACCACTCAAATTCTTAGACAGGGCTATAGATGCAATGACTACTATATCCATGATATCAACATTATCGTATGAACCAGGGTACTCCATTCTACAATGTAGTAAAACAAGACTAGGTTCTGAAGCGTACAAGAGCACCCCCTATCCACATCGACGGGACAGTAGTGGAGAGGGTAGGGTTAAGCGACACTTCACGGACACAGGGTGGTCCACCGACACAGACATGACAGGAGGCATCAGAAGCCTGTGTAGGTGGACTAGAGACACATATCCATATTATAAATAGCGTCTTGACTTAAAGTAGGTGTGCGCTAGAGCACAAGGAAGATAATCTGTGGGGTTGGCATTAAAGAGACAATCCACAGTTGGAATAATAAAGTAGGCATCCTCACACTGTTTTGGTACAAAGTTGAGGGATTGGGCTGGAAAAATGTAACCATCAAATTCTTAGGGCTATAGATGCAATGACTACTATATCCATGATATCAACATTATCGTATGAACCATTATCGTACTCCATTCTACAATGTAGTAAAACAAGACTATTTTGGGTTCTGAAGGGGTACAATACACACACACCCCACATCACACATCGACGGGACAGTAGTGGACACATATATAGTAAGTTAAGTTCCTCGGCATACACTTCACGGACACATGAATTGGTCCACCACACACAGACATGACTTGAGGCATCAGAAGCCTGTGTACATGGACACATACATACACACATACATACACACATATATGGGCTGTAAGCACAACCCCCACCTGTGGACGTCGGTCCCTCATACCACCCTCATGGAGTCTGTTTCTGGTACAATTGTTAGGTTAGATTACTAGTTCGTTATTACTGCGTTGTCGGAACTAGAAGCACAAGAATTTCGCTACACTCGCATTAACATCTGCTAACCATGTGTATGTGACAAATAAATTTGATTTGTTGATCTAAGATTATACCTTTTAATCTTCAAGAATCAATGGGTACATATCATTCATTTAGAAGTCTGGCTAATCATTTACTAGAAATTAAGTCTGGCAATTAAGGTCTTATTCAATAAAAGGAAATGTTCTCACGCGTTCCATTGGATAAAACAGTTTGTAAGTACTGGATAAGACGTTCTAATAGGCTAAGAGAAGGACTGTCAGAACAGTATGTTTAGCTGGGCTAGATGACGTTTAGAACAAAAACGCAAATCTCTATAATAACGCTTCACTTTCAAGTGGTCTTCATATATCCTTTAACAATAGCTTTTTAGCGTTTTAATTTCACCATCAACATAGCGCTTCAGGATACACACAGAGACCATGGCTGGCTTCAATAAAAAAAAAAAAAAACTGGAACCGAGAGTGAAAAGAGCCAATTTCCTTGTCGTTAATAGAGGTTAGATAACAGCCTATAAAATGGCGTGATGCCATCCAGTTCATTTTCCTGCTTTCCGGTGGAGTGACCTTCTCTTTTCTGCTAGCCAACGTGCTATCAGACCGGTAAGGTTACTACCAATGGTTAGATAGCAGAACCTCTACAATCATCACTGGAGTCAGAGTGAAAAGCAATTCCGGATAAACCACTGGATAAAAAAATAAGTAATTTGTTAAGTTGGTGACATAAGTCCTTTTAAGTGAAATGGATGACTTGCCTAGTTAAATAAAATGTTTAATGAATAATGAATCCACTTCCCATACAGCACCGTAACTCTGGAAAGGGGACGTTAGGCCACACTCAAATTCACTGTAACAAAGCATATTACTTTGTGGCACGTCATTGATCACATATCCAATAATCAATACCTGCTCCCTGACACTCACACAGAGAGCAACACAGACAGCTGGCAAACTGTGTCGATGATTGAATCAAAACCGCAGAGTGAGGTACACCTTAACCCGTTGGTCAGTATATCAACCGAGACTCTGGAGGATACCGGTGAGAGAAGACTCTGGACCCCCCCCTAAGGATACCGGTGACCCCTGACCCCCCTAAGGATACCGGTGAGAGAATGACGTCTGTTTGATATGACCGGTTTGACCCCTGACCCCCCCCTAAGCATACCGGTGAGAGAATGACGTCTGTTTGATATGACCGGTTTGACCCCTGACCCCCCCTAAGGATACCGGTGAGAGAATGACGTCTGTTTGATATGACCGGTTTGACCCCTGACCCCCCCCTAAGCATACCGGTGAGAGAATGACGTCTGTTTGATATGACCGGTTTGACCCCTGACCCACCCTAATGGAACCAGTCTCAAATGGCTTCAAAACGTAGAGTAGCAGGACAGGGGCTTGCTTCTTCCCGTTGTGAAATGTCTCCCTAGTTTTCCAACCTATCGAAGTGTCTAGATGTGTACCCTTGAACCTGCCTAATGGTTGCCAAGATCAACAAGACCGCGGCCAGGAACTAGCCAATGAGTAGTTGGTCTTGCTTCAAACAATCTGTCTACTTCAAAGCACACAGGTAAAAAAAAAAAATAACTGCACTAGACAAACAGAACTTATAGCCAGTTTAAAGTAACCTACAATTACATTCAGATGTCCTTCATCGTTACATAAAAGAAGAGGGACTTGCTGCTTCTGAAAAAGGCAGGAGAGAAAAAGCAATGAAGTGGATGAGAGGCAAAGACGTGGATTATCATTGGCAGCGGTCATTCTGGCTTTCACAACTAACTCAAAACTGTAGCCTGTATCTGAAACGGTCTCTAAAAGCTAGCTTGGTTAGCATAACTAGACCTACCAGTGGTCACCATTGTTTTGACTTCCCAGTCTGGTTAGTTAACCAGGCTACATAGAGAAGAAAAATGCAAAGAAACCTCTCTGAATCAGGGAGGTGGGGAGGGCTGCCTCCATGTCTTCGGTGCTCAGGGGGTTAACTGCCTTGCTCAGGGGCAGAACGGCATATGTTTATCACCTTTCCAGGTTGGGGATTCGAACCAGAAACCTTTTGGTTACTGGCCAACGCCCTTAACCCCAAGACTTCCTGCTGCCAGGCATGGTTTGAACCTGAACATTCTGCACCTTTGCGAAATAGGTAACTCCAGTCGCCCAAGCAGAAGGTTCATGACCATTATCGGTGATCTGCCTGACCTGTCGATTATTCTGCGCCCAGGGAGCAACATCAAATCAAATTGCAACAAACATGCAACAATTTCAAAGAGTCATATAAGGAAATCAGTCAATAGAAATGAATTAGGCCCTAATCTATGGACTTCACATGACTGGACAGGAGCCATGGGTGGGCCTAAGAGGGCATAGGCCAACCCACCAGCTAATCAAAATGAGTTGTTCCCAGGGCCTCCCGGGTGGCGCAGTGGTCTAGGGCACTGCATCGCAGTGCTAGCTGTGCCACCAGACACTCTGGGTTCGCGACTGGGAGGTCCGTGGGGCGACGCACAATTGGCCTAGCGTCAGGACGGGCGCAGTGCACAACATTTAAAATAAGTTCCCCACAAAACGGATGTGAAGGTCCTGGGCTGGCATGGTCTACGGTTGGCCTGCAGTCTCTCAACATCTTCCACCAGCTGAACCATGGTCTACGGTTGGCCTGCAGTCTCTCAACATCTTCCACCAGCTGAACCATGGTCTACGGTTGGCCTGCAGTCTCTCAACATCTTCCACCAGCTGAACCATGGTCTACGGTTGTGAGGCCGGTTGGACGTAATGCCAAATTCTCTAAAATGACGTTGGAGGTGATTTATGGTAGAGCAATTAAGATAAAATTCTCTGGCAACAGCTCTGGTGGACATTCCTAGTCAGCATGCCAATTGCATGCTCCCTCAAAACTTGAGACATCTGTGGTATTGTGCGACAAAATTGCACATTTTAGAGTGGCCTTTTATTGTCCCCCAGCACATGGTGCACCTGTGTAATGATCGTGCAGTTAAAATTTAATCAGCTTCTATGATATGCCACACCGGTCAGGTGGATGGATTATCTTGGCAAAGGAGAAATGCTCACTAACAGGGATGTAAACAAAATGTGCAAAATATTTGCAAGAAATATGCTTTTTGGAAACTTTCTGGTATCTTACATTTCAGGTCATGAAACCGACACCTTTGATATTGTTTTTTTTTTTTTTTTTCAGCGTAGATAAAAGACAGGTGAGGTGCCTATGTATCGCCAGTATGCACAAAATGTTCTTCAAACTGATCATGCCTTATCTAGAAACATGTTGTGTGACGCACGTGTCACCTTCACCATGAGGGCACGTGTCACCTTCACCATGAGGGCACGTGTCACCTTCACCATGAGGGCACGTGTCACCTTCACCATGAGGGCACGTGTCACCTTCACCATGAAACTGTCACCTTCACCATGAGGGCACGTGTCACCTTCACCATGAGGGCACGTGTCACCTTCACCATGAGGGCACGTGTCACCTTCACCATGAGGGCACGTGTCACCTTCACCATGAGGGCACGTGTCACCTTCACCATGAGGGCACGTGTCACCTTCACCATGAGGGCACGTGTCACCTTCACCATGAGGGCACGTGTCACCTTCACCATGAGGGCACGTGTCACCTTCACCATGAGGGCACGTGTCACCTTCACCATGAGGGCACGTGTCACCTTCATGCCAAATACTTCAAACATGTTTTCCCATTCTGCCTCAGTGACAGCAACTGAAGCAATGCAAGCAAGCAATAGAAGAAATTTGACAAGGTGGTCGATGTGATGACAAAAATGTGTCCATAAAAACATTTTTACATTTATAATAAATCACTAGAATCAAGAAAGCCTAATGGATGTGTATATTGGATCTGTCTAACTTTTCTTTTTGTTTCTCATCTTGAAGAATATCATTACACAACCCTCTTCTTTTCCTCACTGGACCTCATCCTTGGTTAAATGTCAGAAAGAGGTGTTGCCGAACAGCAACGTGCACTAGGGGCTGTGTGGACAGAACAGCAACGTGCACTAGGGGCTGTGTGGACAGAACAGCAACGTGCACTAGGGGCTGTGTGGACAGAACACGTGCACTAGGGGCTGTGTGGACACGCAACGTGCACTAGGGGCTGTGTGGACAGAACAGCAACGTGCACTAGGGGCTGTGTGGACAGAACAGCAACGTGCACTAGGGGCTGTGTGGACAGAACAGCAACGTGCACTAGGAGCTGTGTGGACAGAACAGCAACGTGCACTAGGGGCTGTGTGGACAGAACAGCAACGTGCACTAAGGGCTGTGTGGACAGAACAGCAACGTGCACTAGGGGCTGTGTGGACAGAACAGCAACGTGCACTAGGGGCTGTGTGGACAGAACAGCAACGTGCACTAGGGGCTGTGTGGACAGAACAGCAACGTGCACTAGGGGCTGTGTGGACAGAACAGCAACGTGCACTAGGGGCTGTGTGGACAGAACAGCAACGTGCACTAGGGGCTGTGTGGACAGAACAGCAACGTGCACTAGGGGCTGTGTGGACAGAACAGCAACGTGCACTAGGAGCTGTGTGGACAGAACAGCAACATGGGGATGTTTTTCAGTGGCAGGGACTGGGAATCTAGTCAGTATCGAGGCAAAGATGAACTGAGCAAAGTACAGAAAGATCATTGATGAAAACCTGCACCAGGGAGCACAGCACCTCTGACTGGGGCGAAGGTTCACCTTCCAACAGGACAACAACCCTACGCACACAGCCAAGACAACGCAGACAAGTCTCGGAATGTCCTTGAATGGCCCAGCTAGAGCCTGGACTTGAACATCTCTGGAGAGACCTGAGCAGAGAAGAAAGGGAGAAACTCCCTAAATACAGGTGTGCCAAGATTGTAGCGTCATACACAAGAAGACTCGAGGCTGTAATCACTGCCAAAGGTTCTTCAACAAAGTACTGAGTAAAGGATCTGAATACTTATGTAAATGTGATAGTTTTTTGTTTTGTCACTCATTTTAGATGAGTATAGCTCTCGACCCCGTTTCCTCAGCTGTTAGGGAACCCGTATGACAACGTGAGGCAGGAACTCTCAAAATCAACCCAAACACTGCGACCGGCACACACACACACACACACACACACACACACATTTGAATAAAGAAATAAAAAATAAACATTGCCCCGGCATGCTGCATCTAAGGCGAGATTAGATTCGAATTCAGGCTGCATCACATCCGGCCGTGGTTGGGAGTCCCATAGGGCGGCGCACAATTAGCCCAGCTTCGTCCGGGTTTGGCCGTCATTGTAAATAATAATGTGTTCTTAATTGACTTGCCTAGTTAAATAAAAGGTTAAATTAAAAAATATAATTTGTTCTCAATCACCTGCCTACCTTCCTGAGGGGAAAATAAATGAATTAGTAAAGAAGGGAGCAAAACACGACACCAAGTCTTGAACTGCAGTAACCCCATTACTGCTGCTGTGATGAAAGAGCTTGACAGGTGAGAGGCTGGAGTGCAGAGCTGGGTGCTGACGGAAACACCTTCACAGAGCAACCTTGACACTGTTCTATTAGGGATTGTTTGTTTTTTTACCTTTATTTAACTAGGCGAGTGAGTTAAAGAACAAATTCTTTTTTTTTCAATGACAGCCTAGGAACAGTGGGTTAACTGCCTGTTCAGGGGCAGAACAACAGATTTGTACCTTGTCAGCTCGGGGATATGAACTTGTAACCTTGCGGTTACTAGTCCAACGCTCCAATGGGAAGGGGGGGGGGGGGTCAATTCTGTAGAGCAGGGAGAGGCAACATGTTCCTGGAGTGCCTCTCAGGTCCTGCAGGGTTTTGTTCCAACTAGGCACCACACCTGACCAACTGGGCTAATTGATCAGTTTCGTGATTTCCTAAATTCAACAGTCCTGGTCGGTTCAATCCAAAACATGACGTGGCTGTGCCCCTCCAGGACCAAGGTTGCCTGCCCCTCCAGGACCAAGGTTGCCTGCCCCTCCAGGACCAAGGTTGCCTGCCCCTCCAGGACCAAGGTTGCCTGCCCCTCCAGGACCAAGGTTGCCTGCCCCTCCAGGACCAAGGTTGCCTGCCCCTCCAGGACCAAGGTTGCCTGCCCCTCCAGGACCAAGGTTGCCTGCCCCTCCAGGACCAAGGTTGCCTGCCCCTCCAGGACCAAGGTTGCCTGCCCCTCCAGGACCAAGGTTGCCTGCCCCTGTACTAGAGTATCAGAATATTACATCGATTCTATGACTCCAAGTATCGATTCTCAAAAAAATATATTGTTATTTTTTCTAGGTAGTTAACGTTAGCTAGTGATAGTTGGCTGTGCCTGCGCCAAAACTTCAGTATTTCTCCTCCTATAGCTTGGCTACAATCGTCTTTAAATGGTGAGCCAACAACAGTACTTACAACATCACTGATCAAAACTCGTTTTTAATACGGCTCTCTCATAACTGCACTAAACAACCAAACAGACGACAGTCAATAACATATCACAGAGTAGTAAGAGAATATTCAGGACTTTCTCTGCGGGCCATGTTCAACAATGACACCAGGTACACAGAATCACACTTTGCCTGTAGACTAAACCCCTGGTTAAGTGTTCTGTCCAAATCGAGTGGCAAACAAATGCGTAGAAAACAGAAGTCTAGGATAGACCACTTTAAAGCCAATATGTATACACTATAAACAAGCAGGGAAGGTCAGAAAAACTCTCATACATACAGACCTGTCAACGAGAAGAAGCAGTGAAGGGGAAGCCATCCTGTCCGTGAGTTCATCCACAACAAACACAATCCTCCATGCCAAAGCAGAACAACCTGTCCACTGTCCAGTGAGAAGCTGTTCAGATCCCCAGTAAGGGCAGGACAGTTCTCTTTCAGAAACCCAGAGAGAAAAGAGAACTCTTTGATATGGAGCAGTTCCTCTCATTCAGTCAAGCCTGACGTTCATAGTCGTATCCAGCAGAATAAAGAGAGACAGAGGGATAGAGACAGCCACATCTGAGACGTTCCTGTGTCAGAGATCCTTAACCACAGCCCACTCTGCCTTCAGAGTAAAGGAGTTTGATTGAGCAAAGGGGAGGGATAAGAAAGAATGTGCCGGCCTAAACAGATAGAGTTTATTATTTATTTCACTTGTTTTGGCAATGTGAACATGTTTCCCATGCCAACAAAGCCCTTTGAATTGAGAGAGAGAGAGGGAGAGAGGTAGAGAGAGAGAGAGAGAGAAAACAGAGTAAATGATCTGAGGGAGTGGCAAAGGAACTCTCCCCAGTAGAGAAGAGGGCTACTCAGAGAGGAACTCTCCCCGGTAGAGAAGAGGGCTACTCAGAGAGGAACTCTCCCCGGTAGAGAAGAGGGCTACTCAGAGAGGAACTCTCCCCGGTAGAGAAGAGGGCTACTCAGAGAGGAACTCTCCCGGTAGAGAAGAGGGCTACTCAGAGAGGAACTCTCCCCGGTAGAGAAGAGGGCTACTCAGAGAGGAACTCTCCCGGTAGAGAAGAGGGCTACTCAGAGAGGAACTCTCCCGGTAGAGAAGAGGGCTACTCAGAGAGGAACTCTCCCGGTAGAGAAGAGGGCTACTCAGAGAGGAACTCTCCCCGGTAGAGAAGAGGGCTACTCAGAGAGGAACTCTCCCCGGTAGAGAAGAGGGCTACTCAGAGAGGAACTCTCCCCGGTAGAGAAGAGGGCTACTCAGAGAGGAACTCTCCCGGTAGAGAAGAGGGCTACTCAGAGAGGAACTCTCCCCGGTAGAGAAGAGGGCTACTCAGAGAGGAACTCTCCCCGGTAGAGAAGAGGGCTACTCAGAGAGGAACTCTCCCGGTAGAGAAGAGGGCTACTCAGAGAGGAACTCTCCCGGTAGAGAAGAGGGCTACTCAGAGAGGAACTCTCCCGGTAGAGAAGAGGGCTACTCAGAGAGGAACTCTCCCGGTAGAGAAGAGGGCTACTCAGAGAGGAACTCTCCCCGGTAGAGAAGAGGGCTACTCAGAGAGGAACTCTCCCCGGTAGAGAAGAGGGCTACTCAGAGAGGAACTCTCCCCGGTAGAGAAGAGGGCTACTCAGAGAGGAACTCTCCCCGGTAGAGAAGAGGGCTACTCAGAGAGGAACTCTCCCGGTAGAGAAGAGGGCTACTCAGAGAGGAACTCTCCCGGTAGAGAAGAGGGCTACTCAGAGAGGAACTCTCCCCGGTAGAGAAGAGGGCTACTCAGAGAGGAACTCTCCCGGTAGAGAAGAGGGCTACTCAGAGAGGAACTCTCCCCGGTAGAGAAGAGGGCTACTCAGAGAGGAACTCTCCCCGGTAGAGAAGAGGGCTACTCAGAGAGGAACTCTCCCCGGTAGAGAAGAGGGCTACTCAGAGAGGAACTCTCCCCGGTAGAGAAGAGGGCTACTCAGAGAGGAACTCTCCCCGGTAGAGAAGAGGGCTACTCAGAGAGGAACTCTCCCCGGTAGAGAAGAGGGCTACTCAGAGAGGAACTCTCCCCAGTAGAGAAGAGGGCTACTCAGAGAGCTGAGGAAAACAAGTCTGTGGAGAGAAGGGGAACCAGCAACAGAGTGAGAGGAAGTGAAAATACCAAACTGACTGCACTAAACAGACCCGTTGTGATCGAGAGGGGTGTGAAACCAGCCGTTTCACCACTTAAACACTGTAATACACTTCAGACTGGGTTATGATAATGCAATCAATGGCCATAGGACCAAACACGGAGTCATTTTAACTAGGTCTAAAAACACATCATTACACTACAGAGGGGGGCATACAAAACAAACTGAATGTAAATTCATGTGTTCACACTTGGCAGGCAGTGAATTGTTGGCACATGGGGAGATCTCATTTAAATTTGCTGAATGGATGACAATGGGACAGGCTGGGATACAGCTGTGTGTGTGTGTGTCTCAATTGGCTGGGGAAACATATGTTTACATTGCCAAAGGAAGTGAAATAGATCATAAAAATTACTCAAACGTTTAAGGAATTATGGCTATATACACAGTGTTGTAATGACGTGCAAATAGTTTAAGAAAAAAAAGGGAAAATAATATAGTCTAGGTCCAAAAGGCTTAACAGCTTCTAGCTATAAGACTCCTGAACAGCTATTCAAATGGCAACCCAGATTCCTTGCATTCTCCCGCCCTCCTTTACACTGCTGCTACTCTCTCGTTAACATCTACACTTATGCACTTTAAATCTACCTACATATTACCTCGACAAACCGGTGTCCCCGCACATTGACTCTGTACCGGTACCCCCTGTATATAGCCTCCACATTGACTCTGTACCACTACCCCCTGTATATAGCCTCCACATTGACTCTGTACCGGTACCCCCTGTATATAGCCTCCACATTAACTCTGTACCGGTACCCCCTGTATATAGCCTCCACATTAACTCTGTACCGGTACCCCCTGTATATAGCCTCCACATTAACTCTGTACCGGTACCCCTGTATATAGCCTCCACATTAACTCTGTACCGGTACCCCTGTATATAGCCTCCACATTAACTCTGTACCGGTACCCCTGTATATAGCCTCCACATTGACTCTGTACCGGTACCCCCTGTATATAGTCTCCACATTGACTCTGTACCGGTACCCCCTGTATATAGCCTCCACATTAACTCTGTACCGGTACCCCCTGTATATAGCCTCCACATTGACTCTGTACCGGTACCCCCTGTATATAGCCTCCACATTGACTCTGTACCGGTACCCCTATATATAGCCTCCACATTGACTCTGTACCGGTACCCCCTGTATATAGCCTCCACATTGACTCTGTACCGGTACCCCCTGTATATAGCCTCCACATTAACTCTGTACCGGTACCCCCTGTATATAGCCTCCACATTAACTCTGTACCGGTACCCCCTGTATATAGCCTCCACATTGACTCTGTACCGGTACCCCCTGTATATAGCCTCCACATTGACTCTGTACCGGTACCCCCTGTATATAGTCTCCACATTGACTCTGTACCGGTACCCCCTGTATATAGCCTCCACATTGACTCTGTACTGGTACCCACTGTATATAGCCTCCACATTGACTCTGTACTGGTACCCCCTGTATATAGCCTCCACATTGACTCTGTACCGGTACCCCCTGTATATAGCCTCCACATTGACTCTGTACCGGTACCCCCTGTATATAGCCTCCACATTAACTCTGTACCGGTACCCCCTGTATATAGCCTCCACATTAACTCTGTACTGGTACCCCCTGTATATAGCCTCCACATTGACTCTGTACCGGTACCCCCTGTATATAGCCTCGCAACTGTTATTTTACTGCTGCTCTTTAATCATTTGTTGTTTTTATTTATTTATTTCACCCAATAGATACGAGTTCAAACAAAATTGGATTTGTTGTCTGTGTGTAATCTGAGGGAAATATGTGTCTCTAATATGGTCATACATTTCCCAGGAGGTTAAGAAATGCAGCTCAGTTTCCACCTCATTTTAGGGGCAGTGTGTTCAGCCTGTCTTTTCGAGAGCCAGGTCTGCCTCTCTCAATAAATAGTCAAAGCTTTCCTTAATTTTGAGTCAGTCACAGTGGTCAGGTATT
This sequence comes from Oncorhynchus masou masou, assembly GCF_036934945.1. Taxonomy (NCBI): domain Eukaryota; kingdom Metazoa; phylum Chordata; class Actinopteri; order Salmoniformes; family Salmonidae; genus Oncorhynchus; species Oncorhynchus masou. The sequence continues at coordinate 55,735,609 of NC_088238.1, forward strand.
CTGCCACTGTGTAGTCTCTGTTTAGGGCCAAATAGCATTCTGTTTGCTCTGTTTTTTTGTTGATTCTTTCCAATGTGTCAAGTAATTATCTTTTTGTTTTCTCATGATTTGGTTGGGTTTAATTGTGTTGCTGTCCTGGGACTCTGTGGGGTCTGTTTGTGAACAGAGCCCTGGGACCAGCTTGATTAGGGGGCTCTTCTCCAGGTTTATCTTGCTGTTGGTGATGACTTTATGGAAGGTTTGGGAATCGCTTCCTTTTAGGTGGTAGAATTTAAAGTCTCTTTTTTGGATTTTGATCATTAGCGGGTGTCAGCCTAATTCTGTTCTGCATGCATGATTTGGCATTTTCCATGAAGGATATATTTTTGGGCAGAATTATGCATGCAGACCCAATTTGGAGAATCCAGTGAGTTCTGGTAGTCTTTAAATAGTTGATTCTAAGATTAGTATTTGACCCTGTATATATTTTTGCTGTTTGTTATAGAGCCAAAAAGATTGGAGAAGTGGTTTATCCATACATCTACATTTTGGATAGATAACTCTGTTGTTTGTTTAGAGTTCTCCAATTTACCCAGAGTCGGTTAATTATATGGATTCTTCATTTTACATTGAGCTGATTTCTGACATGCTGTTCCTTATTTTTCCATAGTGTAATTTCTCTCTCTCTCACTCACCTATTGAGAGAATCACAGGATGAAGTGTGAGATGTGATGAATGGGAGAGAGTGAGTAGAGAAAACTACCTTTTCCCCTCTGAGGGGAAGCAGTGAGGGGACTGGGGTATAGTGGAGGGAGCTAAATGTGGGACCTGTGTAGTTTAATCAGATTAAACAATCTAAATTCGTATTTTATTTCTCAGAGAAATTCCCACACTGTAACAAGTAGGTTTGCAAAGCTACCGGTAATTTACCAAAGTTACCAAAATCTTCAGCAATCTATGGCAATCCATAGTAGCTTTGGTAATATATACTTGGAATAACTTATATAAACATTTTTTATATCTGTGTTCATATTGTCCATGAGTTTGTAGTAGATAGAACATATGGTTCAAGAAAAAAGATAATGAAATTAATGAAAGAAAGCATCTAATCAACAATGCCATTATTTTTCAATTACATCTGCAACTCATCCAACTATGGACTTTTTTTTCCACAGCTGCTACCAGTCTGACCCCAAAACATTGACAAAGACATATTGATTTATTATATTTTACTAAGTGTTTACTAAGTGTATAAAGGATATTTCATGCTGAAACGCTCATGAAACGCCAATGATATTCACTATGTTGACGTTTATATTTAGGATAATGTTTTACATCTTTGCCATTCTATTTATTTTTAATCGTATTTGATTTGTTTTATTAATTTGACATGCGATATGGCCACACAGAGGAACAGAGTTAATTAGAACACCTGTGATAATCTGAAGTACCCCAAAAAGCCACTAGATGTCTTCTGCTAAATGAGTAAAAATGTCAAATGTACATTTTGGTAACTTTCAATAAACATTTTATCAGAAGCTCTTATCCAGAGCGACTTACAGGTAGTTTACTGGTAACCATAGTGACAAGGTTCATCACAGTGAACCCTACCAACACACCTGGTACAGTGAACAGTTTGTACAGATACACCAAAGGTCCTTCAAACATCAACAGAGGACTATGTAGATATTGTGTGTGTGTGTGTGTTCGCTTCCATGCTTGGAGTGCCTAGCTACGATATTTTCTTTTTAAACGTGACTGAACAATTAAGGGGTGTGTTTAGGTGTAGGTAAACAGGTTCCCCATGGACTCCAAATGGCATCACCTGTCAAGCACAATTTCACGGCGCGTACGGGGAGAATACGTTATTGATAGTATAGCTGAACCAGCTAAGTTCACATTGGAGGCTTCAAGCCTGAATGCATTCAACCATCAAATGCGACATATGTCATATACACTTTACACAGGACAAGTTGACTGTACTGGACTCGGAGTGTGGAGAGCTGTGTACACGTTTTGTGAGTTTTTCACAGTAATCTTGAGCAATGTCTTCTTTTGTCATCATGTGGTATAGTGTGGTATAGTGTGGTATAGTGGGCCCTGAATCCTATGTACACTTGCAACTAAAATCTCTCCTAAATCAAGCCTTATGTCAATGGGAGACCTGAGCTTAAAATTGAGTTATGGACACAGACCTAAACAGACTGTCAAAGATCACACAGAGTGATAACTTCCATCGTACCTGTTGAAGAAGCTAGCCAGTGGCCCCAGTCTCTTGGGCCTGCCCTCCTCTGACCCCAGCGGTCTCTGTCGTGGGCTCCACAGATCCCCTCCGATGTCACCGCCCGGCGACGACGTCAGAGTGACGTCAGAGAATTGGGCGGCGTCGCCCTCGTCCGTCTCCAGGGTGACGATGGCGCTGGAGTCGGAGGTGACCATGAAGTCCGGGATGTCCTCGTTGGACGCCGACAGTGTGGCCGAGAGCTCCGTGCTCAAGCTCGACACGCTGCACACCGAAATGTCGTCACTGCGGTTAAGGTTTCCCCCTCCTATGCTGCCCATCCCCGTGGTGACAACTCCCACGCCGCCAGCTCCGGACCTTGGGGCGGGGCTGAAGAGGCGCACCGAGTCGTAGCCACTGCGGGGAAAGGTGGAGGACTTGCGGAGACCAGCGCTGTCTCCAGACTGGTCTAGAGAGAGGGTAGCAGGGCCCTGGTCGTTGTGGTTGGAACCCAGGGTAAGGCCACCGTCTCCTGGTTGGGAGTGGATGTGCTCGGGGTGGTTGATCTCCAGGGTAGGGATGCCAGAGTCCTGGGAGGCTAGGCTGTGTTGGTCCAGGTCCTGCTCATCGGATCCCTGCTGGGGGTTGCCATAGTGCAGGGAGTGCTGGATGAGTGGGGGCTTGCTGTGTTCATGGTGGTGGTTATGGTTGTCGGAGCTGACCGTGCCGTTCTCCATTAAGGTACCTCCAGCCGCACCTGAAACCAACAAGGAATTATAGACGAGAGTCACTACTAGTAGTGATAATAATATTATGTGATATGGTACAGTGATAGTTGACGGCCTGTAATATTTTTACATTTCAAAAATACCATTAATATTCTCTTTCAGTACAACATTGTCGAATAACATTTGCCATGGATAGTCAACTCTTACCCTACGAAGACCAGAGCATGCTGGTTCTCTGTTCTACATGATAATTAATTGCACACACCTGGTGCCCCAGGTCTAAATCAGTCCCTGATTAGAAGGGAACAATGAAAAAAAATGCAGTGGAACTAGCTTTGGTTTGACAGGTCAGTAGAGCTAAAAAGTCAAGCTCAAGTCTAAGACAGGGATTAGGTTCTCCACAGACCAATCACTGACCCAGAACAGTTTATTACCCATGAAAGACACCTCCCATGCCCCTCCTTCCTCACCACCTCATCAGGACATGAGATAACAGGAACAATGGAGCAGAAACACACAGGGAGGTGAGAGAGGATCCGGCCAGTAACCAGGCTGAAACCGGATCCACAAACGTAGCCTAAAATGTGAACGAGCCTCCTGTACCGTGTGCCTGCCTGGGTCCCTGCAATTAGGCTAAGGCCATATGGGAGTCAGGGGTCTAAGGGACCTTACTGTTGAGGTCCAGGAGAGGGAAATAAAAGGGTGAAATGAAGACCCCTGGGGAGGGAGACTGTCAGAAACCCAGTGCGTCATCACATTTAATGGGAGTCTTAGAAATAATCAAAAATTGCATTTGCCCCAAAAAAGTGATTGAATTTGTTCTGACAGTGCTTTGCTTGTATTGACACACACTTCTAGAAACCCTTTGACTGACCACAGTCAGTCAAACTACAATTACATTGGAAAGGGCATGTAAGTAAGCATTTCACTCTAAGGTCTACACCAGTTGTATTCAGCGCATGTGACAAAAAAAAAAGATTTGATTTGACAGAGACATGCAACGTTCCCGTGCTGCCGAGTCAGTGTGTGGAGCGTCCCGACCGGCTGCACCACATGCTGCTTGGAGACGGACCTGATGGAAACTGTCTGTGATATAATACCTCAGTTCATAGGAGAGCTCAAGGTCTCTGGGCAGAACTGGAAGAGATACTATGCTGCTGTGTGTGTGTGTGTGTGTGGAGAGAGCATGTGTAGATAGATACACTACCCCTGGCACAAAGCAATAGTCACCAAGTGCTACCAGAGAAGAGGAAAAATATGGGAGAATACTGGAAAAAAAATATTCAACATGTAAAGTGTTGGTCCCATGAATCATGAGCCGAAGTAAAAGATCCCATAAATGTTCCATACGCACAAAAAGCTTATTTCTCTCATATTTTGAACACACGTCTTTACATCCCTGTTCGTGAGCATTTCTCCTTTGCCAAGAATATCCATCCACCTGATTATACACCTAGTGTATAATATCAAGAAGCTGATTAAACCGCATGATCATTACACAGGTGCACCTTGTGCTGGGGACAATAAAAAGACACTCTAAAATTTGCAGTTCTCTCACACAACACAATGCCACAGATGTCTCAAGTTGAGGGAGAATGAAATTGGCATGCTGACTGCAGGAATGTCCACCAGGGTTGGTGCCAGAGAATTGTCGCAATGATCTGTACACAATTCCTGGAAGCTGAAACTGTCCCAGTTCTTCCATGGCCTGCATACTCACCAGACATGTCACTCATGTTTGGGATGCTCTGAATCAGCGTGCATGACAGCATGTTCCAGTTCCCGCCAATATCCAGTAACTTCGTACAGCCGTTGAAGAGGAGTGGGACAACATTCGACAGGCCACAATCGACAGCCTGATCAACTCTATGTGAAGGAGGTCTGTCGCACTGCTTGAGGCAAATGGTGGTCACACCAGATACTGACTGGTTTTCTGATCCACTCCCCTACTTTTCTCAAGGTATTTGTGACCAACAAATGCATATCTGTTTTCCCAGTCATGTGAAATCCATAGATTAGGATATAATAAAATTATTTAAATTGACTGATTTCCTTATATGAACTATAACTCTGTAAAATCGTAGAAATTATTGCATGTGTTTATTTTAGTTCAGTAAATGTATAAAACCCAATTTAACAGTGATTTCCCACAGATTAAACCCACCTCAAGCCCCAGTAACAGTCCCCATGCAGCTGTAACCTGATCAAGAGGTTGTCATGGGAGTCACACACACAGGTTGTTGCTGTGCTACTGAAGCATGTGCTTATTTTTTATATCTAAACCTCTCAGCCACCGGAACGAGAATTTTTTTTTTTTACATATATATAGATTTTTTAAATAAAATCAACATCCCTTTGCCATGACAACATTGATCATCATTAATCACGATAATGGTTTGTTTAGCCACTGGACGTTCACCGAGCGGACGAGAGGCAATTCATTTTCATATGTATGAAAAATACACCATATCATTCTTATTCTCTGGTAAGAAACTGAAATGACATTGCACTTCTTCGTCATTTCATCACGGTAATATTATTTGTATATGTTTTTTTTAAAGATGTGTTTGAGGAGGCCTCCAGAGTGGCGCAGTGGTCTAAGGCTGGGCCACCAGAGATTCTTGGTTCAAGTCCAGGCTTTGTCGCAGCCGACAGAGACCCATGGGGCGGCACACAATTGGCCCAGCGTCCGGGTTAGGGGAGGGTTTGGCCGGGCCAGAACATCATCGTCACATCGCACACTAGCAACTCCTGTGGCGGGCCGGGCGCAGTGCACGCTGACATGGTCGTCAGGTGTACGGAGTTTCCTCCAACACACTGGTACGGCTGGCTTCAAGGTTAAGTGGGCATTGTGTCAAGAAGCAGTGCGGCTTGCTTGGGTTGTTTCGGAGGATGCACGGCTCTCAACCATCACCTCTCCCGAGTCCGTACGTTAGTTGCAGCAATGAGACAAGAATGTAACTACCAATTGGATACCACGAAATTGGGGAGAAAATGGGGTAAAAGTAACAAAAAATAAAAGATGTCTTTGGCCATTTCTACTACTGGTGGCCTGCATGTGAATGATTACGACAGTTCCTGAAAGTAGTGCGAGTGTGTTTCCTGTGTTGGTTATAGCTTCACAGTAAGACATTGACATTGCATGCTTATGAATAGGAAAAACCTTTGTCGCTCAGTTGGTAGAGCATGGAACTTGTAATGCCAGGGTAGTGGGTTCAATTCCCGGGACCACCCATACGTAAAATGGATGCACGCATGACTAAGTCACTTAAGATACAAAAGGCTTCTGCTAAATGGTATATATGTGAACACTATCAATGACCAGGCTACACAAATAACAATGCTTGAGATAAATGCTAGGCTAGATAATACAATACAGGCTAGATGCTACACTTCCTCATCACCATGCAAAATTATGCAAATCTACTAGAGAACAAAATACTGTAATTATAATACATACCCATGAAAAAAGGGGCTCTCTGGTACACACAACACTGACAGTGTGACTGCACTGAAGGTGACAATCTATCTCAGTGAAACTGAATGAGTCAAGGCCTGTTCATTTTGACAAGTGTGAATCCTCAACACACCCTGAACACACCTAGTGCAAAATTGCATTGTTCTTTCATCTCATTATCAATGGAGATGTAATGAGTAGAGACTAGACAATCTTGTTCAGTAACACAGTGACTGTAGGCAGCAGGCTATGCAAAATTAGGCTGGTCCAAACACATTTTATTCATTTGAATGCATGCATCGCTAGAGTGTCAAGGAGTGGCAATCATTATGAATTTCAGATCATTTGCAACTGCACTGTCATTGCCTAGTTCAGCAATTGTGTGTCATAGGCAATAATAATGCCTATTTATTAAATATACTACTCATTTGCATAACCCGCTACATCAGCCACCTGTTGCTCAAGCTCCACTTCCAGCCGAAATAAAATGCCAACAACAGACTACGTACCACTTTCGCTTCCTCTCCGGTCTTTGGTCCCCTCCGTGGAATGTGCCATGTTGATGCTACAGATGGGCTGTCGACGCGGCTGGTTGCTGTTGGCTCCTCGGGTGGTCCATGATGATGATGCGCTGCTGCAACCCACCCTCACCTCCGCTCTCAGCGTAGCTTGGCGTTCACAGAGGAAATGGTCTCAGTTAAGTGCGCTTTTAGAGGACTCAATGGCACACACACAAAACATCTCATTCGACAGTAACAGGTCAAGATACGAGCGGTACGAGTGCGGCATTTTTGTGGCTTAAAAGTGTCACAAATGTCAACTTGGCTAACGACTCACTAGCGCACTTGCCAAAGTGTCTTTGATACGTCGGTTTTATATGCTTCCCTTTTCCTATATTCAAGCAAAATGGAACAGTTTGGATAGTTTTGCTCAATTGTAACAGAGCACTAAAGAACTACACAATTTGTATAAGTAAAAAATTAAATACACTAGGCAAGTTTATCCAGTCTTTGTAATAACATACCTGTCTTGGAGCTTCAGCCGCCATTTTAAAATAAACTTACCGACTAGAGTGCAATGTAATCGAGCCAAGAAAGACTACAGCATCGATGGATTCACCTGTCAGTCGTCAAGGCGTAAATAATCGTCTCCATCCAAAATCCCCATCGATCCATGAAACAAGAGTTTCAAAGTAGCCTAGTCCGAGGAACCTTATTGCATGATTCTTTGTTTAAATTAAACTAGGAAGCCAGGTGACAATGAAACAGGTTTGTTAAGATGTCTCTGCATGAGTATTGTTTGATTACAGTTTGCTATTCTGTAATAGAAAATACCATAATAGGTTTTCCATTCGCTTAATCTTTTACAAATATCCAGAACTTAAGAGTCAGCATCACTTCATGACCAAATCATGCATCTACTTCAGTTTAGAAATTCAAGAACATATACATTTTACCTTTCCCGGATATATTTGCAAGGCTGTAACTTTGGGACTACTGTATCCGTCAGCCCTCTATTGTAAATGTGGAACCAGGAAGGACTTTAATTTCTGCAGAATACTGCCTCCTTGAGAAAGTGTCTGTCTTTACACCAATATCAAATCCCCTAGAACAGGGTTACTCATCTCTTACCCTACGAGGTACAGAGACTGCTTTTTTCTGCTCGAGCTGATAATTGCACACAGTCTAAATCAGTCTCTGATTAGAGGGGAACTGGCTTTGAGGTCCAGAGTTGTTTGATGGCCTAGATAGTTATTCACAACAACTTACTTTAGTATTATGCCCATTGAAAACACTGAACTCCTGGTAGAGCCCTCTGACACAGTGAACATGGTGCAAATACATAAATAAGAAACCAGAACAGAACCTGGGGTGATTTGGTTTATTCCTTTATTAGATGTTAAGAAACTCCACAATGAAACAAAATAATTTACTCAGGGTGTACATGAAATTAGAACAATACAACCACTTGAGACAGATGGGAGTTGAGGATGAGGGACAAAGGGATGGGAGGGTGTCATCTAGTAGGAATGAAGAGACTAGGAAAACTCTGGTTCTCAGTGGCGGATATGCTATGTCCTTCAGACCAAGCAAAACTCAATGTTAAACTTCGTCAATGTAGTTTCAAAATGCATGTTCGCTCTCGATGCATTCTCAAAACTTCCCCTCAATATATAAACAGAAAAACAAATGAATGCATTTCCTTCAAACTCCCATGTAGGTGCTGTGACTCGGTCTCGCACACATCTACACACAAAGTAAAAATAAAATAAAAAATAAGTCACTGCTTTATCCTGGCCTGTACTTATTGTCATATACAAAACCGGTTTAATTTAACTTCGACGGAGTGTGGTGTTGACATGCTGCTCTTATTTGTAAAGACACTCCATAACAGTTCAATCTTTGTCTCAGCTCTCCTGTACTGAAAAATAAGTCATGCAAAATAAAACGGAGTGACTTTCCTCCACGTACACTTGAATGTTTAAAAGTTTGCATGCGCCAAGATTGCATATGACCGAGGACCATGAAAGGTCCCCATCACATTGCTTAGGCAATCTCAAAACGGCTCGGTCGGGCTTAGCTCTAAAACTATGGTGCTGTACAATTAACTGTAGGAAGCTTGGGATTAATAAAAGCCTGTTTATTTTTTCCTCAAATAAAGTTTCAGTAATAAATTAATGCTTGAATGAATGTACTGATGCACTGCCACAGAATTAAGTGTTTTCCACCTCCTTTGACAAAAACATTTAGTATTTACGTATTCCTGAGTGACTGACAACTGTCTAAATAAATTACAATTGAAAGTAGCTTGCCATTTTTCAGAGCAGTCTTTCATTCAAGTTTCAATCGGTTTAACACAAGTGAAGAACAAAACACCACAATTATGGGGCAGACTGAGGCCCTGGCATATTGAAAGGGATTGTTATCGACTTTGCCATTTTCCAAACCAACTCAAGATACGGCTGTCCATTAAGGGGGTCGATGAATAATAACAATAAAATAGAAACTTAGGATCAATGACTGTGCTCACAATGGAGAGCCTGTGCCCTGTGACAGTGCATTAGAACCAGTGTGCACACATTGTTGGCGGACATATTTTGGACTGCATAACAGATGCGTCACAAGAGAACATGGAGGGATGGTAACTGTGCTTCAATTCCTCGGTTTTCTGAGGACGAAAACAAAATATTTTTAAGTGGAAGGAACCAAAAACCAGAAATAAACCACTGCAGTGATAAAGATAAACAACGCACATGGAAAACAAAATGCATTTCGTCTAAAAGGTGCGCGTTAACTCAGGATTTAATAGTCAATGCACAGGCGACAGAAACAATCACTCAAACGTCGTCGGGCCTCTGATTAAACTTAGTTTATGCATTGAATTGTTATTTTGGGTTGATCACCTTTTCATTGAATGTTTAATATTACGCTCTTTTAAGTTAAGTAGTGTCTGGATAGAAATACATTGCCTTTAAAATCCTGCTTCTACTGTAGACCTTACAATAGGATGAACACACTGACACTATTATCTGTAATAGACTCAATCTGATAAGATTTAAATCAAATTACTATTTATTCCCATTGTTATTACAGGCCAGTTAACTTACTAGTTAAAAGTTCTTAAAAACTTAACTCTTCTTTAAATATGAAAACCAAGTCAAAGCAAGGACCATCAAATCACAATTATTTTCTCCAAAAGATCCACCGATTTCTCCACTCTGCAACGACAAACAAACTACAGGATCTACATTACACAGCCACAATATCGAAACTGCTACAGAACTGTCAACATATTCATAGCGCCAATTGTTTGGACTATGGAGTTCACAAAAAAAAAAAAACTTTCAATTGTTGCAAATCGGTGCCTCTGTAGAAATGGCTGCAATTAAATATTTTTGTAAAGGGCCATTACACCCCAAATTGAGCTGAATCGTTTTTTTTTTTTTTTTTTTGCTTTTTGCATTGAACAGCAGTTTTGTACTTTTAACATATATTTTTTTTTTTGGGGGGGGGGGGGGGGGTCAATTTTACTTTTTTTTTTACCTTACAAACCATTTCTACTGTGTCTACTACTAAGGTTCTGAAAATCAGACAATCACCCAAAATCATACTCATTTAGAGCAACTTTGCACACTTCTGTGTGTGTGTGTGTGTGTGTGTGGGGGGGGGGGGGTGTCTTTGATACAGATTTGAGAGGTAAGATGCACACATTCTTTCCTTCAGTCAGAAAAGGCAAACACACACACGCAACTCAAATCAAAAAAGGGATGAAGAGAAACAAGAGACAAACGCAGTGCTTTCATACGTTATGAAGAGAGGCATCCCAGTCAGATGAAGGAAACTGCAGCAGTTACACTAGTAAATAAGGAGTGAGACTATTAGGACAGGAACATGCTCAACCATAACTACCAGTATCCTAGGTCAAAAGCTAAAAAAAATAAAATTAAAAAAAAGTATTGGGGAAAACCAATGGAGGGAAAAAACAAGACTGTCCCTAATATCTCACTGACTCTAATTAAGACGGAATTGTGTCTGGAAGAATCAACTAAAACCCAAATCTAAAATGCATACGTCTTCAGATATGGCATCACATGAAGACATGTAGAACATATTCGAGTGTTTCCTACTTGCGACCTTTTTTGTTGTTGTTGTTGTTGATGATTACACAAGACTCTAGTAAAAATTAAAATCAGCAGGGTTAAGGGTGGGATGTAGAGGGGTTCCTCTGTCCGGAAGCCTATTGTTTCTAAGTCGCGAGCCCCCCTCCCTATATCTTTGCAAGTAGAGGTGCAGTCAAAGGAGAAGAGGCCAAATCTTCCTGACGATGGGCTTCCTCGCCACAGAGCTGGACTGCTCAGATGTTGCTGCTCCCTGCGAGAATAAAGACAGTGGCTGAGAAACATGAGTTGGTAAACAGGGCATGTGTTCATTTATCCTGAGTTCAAAACAAAACTGAAACCGTTTGCATTTGATGAAATGTGTGTTAACTGGAACCCGTTTCAAGATCGTGTCACTGGCACGTAGGGCAGTATACAGACCAGCATTTTCGAAAGGAAAGGGAATACCCCCACAGGCTGGGTCAGAGTATGTATGAGAGGGAGAGAGACACAGCCCCACCCCCCACCCCCAATGGTGTTAGTATTTATTCTAAAGCATTGTTATCCTACCTCGGTCCTGGGGCCCCCTGGGTGAACCTTCTGGTTTTTGCCCTAACACAACACAGCCGAATCAAATATACAAATCTCAATGAGTTGGTTTGATTCAGTTGTGTAGCACTGGGGCATCATCTTTTACTTGCACCAGAGGGGCACCCTGTTCTAAAGCAATTTGAACAGCTGACACTTATTGGAATGACTATGCTGACTGAATGCTGTAGAGTTGTGACTAAGACGATTAAATATTTGCAATTCAGTTTAAAACAAAAGTAGCCTAGGTTGTATATAAACAATATATGACCAATTCAACACCCATCTGTTTGTCAGGGACGATCAAACAAACAAAAAGTTTCCAGCCGTATATTAAACCAATACCTCAGAAGTAATTTTAGCCGTAGGCCAAAGATTTAATATAACTTTGATCTTACCTGTACAATGAGGTCCAGGGAAAAGTGGGGAACAGATTGTGTTCTGCCACCAGCACTCATCTTGCTGGACGCCAGTTAGTCCCTGTCCACTAATATTTAATAGAGGGAACTATAAAAAAGAAGAAAAAGAAATGTATTAGTCTAATGGAGAGAACTGTTTCATAGTCAAAATGTAGAGTACCTTCTGATCAAACACAGCTCGACATTCCTATAAGATTCTTACCTCATGCAAATCTTCAACGAAGTCATAGGTTTTCCCATATGTGGGACTCTGACCAGCTGCAGCACATTTACAGGCTTCCTTTTCTCTGCAAGATTCTTCCTCCTGAATCTTGTCGACTGGGACATCCATCTGTCCGCTCGCTGTTTCGCAGTCCAAGCAAGTCTCCTGCTCAGCGATTGGCAGGAGGGTGCTAGAGCCCTCCTGAGAATCCAGTGAGGTCTGGGCACTCTTCTCCATGCCCGACTTCTTCAATCTGGGCAGGAATTTCCCAGATTGCAGTTCTGACTTCCCGTAGCACGGGCCCTCGTTTTCTGCATCCTCCTCAAGTGGTTTGAGGTCGGCCTGAGGGTCGTCGGAGACATCCGGAGGGGCCAAGACGGGAACACTCGTCTCTTCTTTCTCGGACTCAACCTCCGACTCACTCCCTCCGCCGGGCGACAGCTCCGAGGCTGATATTGGTCGGAAGTGAGTCCTGGGGGAGATGCGGATGGCCCTGTACTGGGTGGTCCGGTTGATGCCGTATAGCCGTGGGTGGAAAGCTTCATTCTCCAAGTCCGAGCACAATATAGATTTGGGCTTGAACCCCGGGCTGAACGAAGCCATGTCCTCAGGATTAAAGGAGCACTCGACCTGGAGGACTTGAGAGAACGGACTGTTCAGATCAAAGGACGCAAACGGGTAGTCGATCCCCGGCTCCTCACCACGGAAGCCTGCACAGGATCCGAGTAAATCTTCATGGAAGATAAAAGAAAATCCCTTATTCGATCCATCCTCACCTCCTTTAGTAGCCTGGTCACTCTGCCCGAAGGAGACCAGGGGCCTCCAGAGGGGCTTGTGGCTGGAGGCAAAGCAGCTGCCTGTGTTCATGAACACACGGTCTGTACCAGCAATGGTTACCACGTCTGAGCCAGAGGACGAGGCAGCAGCAGTGGCACACTGTAGAAGGCTGCCTTTCGCGTCGCCTGGTGGCACCACGGCCCAGTCCTGGTCACTGCTGAACATCTTCAGCTCTCCATACACTCCTCCCAGGATGAACGACGTGTTGTCCTTCTCGGGGTTCACGTCCCATGGATTGGACGGCGTCGTGTAATCCCCTGAAGCATTCATCTTCGAGAGCCGTTTTTTATCCAGGAGGGCCTGCTCTTCGTTCTTGCCTTCTTCCCACAGGTGGTACTCGGAGCGCTGCACTGCCTTCTTCGGAGGCCCTTGGACGGGATCATCTTCCTTTGTCTGCAAGTCCAGACAGCCGCAGCGGTAGCTGCTCGACTCCTGGGAAAACAAGCTCTCGCCTGGATTCTCTTCTCCTAGTGAAAGGAGATCCCCATCTCCGACAGCCGTCCAAATGTCCTTTATTATCCCTGAGCCGTGGTTGTCACTCGGTTGGTTGGAGTCATCTGAAAACATGCCAGCGTCGTACTGCTTGCTCTCGTCCCGTTCTAACGCAATTCCACAAATGGACTCCAATTTAGATTTCTTTGCAATGGTCGGATTGGACACAGGGCCTACATTGGCTTCCTCGCACTGGTGACCATTGTTCTCTTGTAAAAAGTCCAGGATTTCTTCCTCTAGGTATGTACCAGAGATGGGAGGGATTATACAATTAATCTCTTCATTGCCAATTAGAGCGGACTCCTCTGTTTGAACGTTTATGTGCTCATTGTCTGAACGCATCTCTTCCGAATGAGACCACGGACTGCAGGTTCGCGTTGAAAGGTTCGAACAGTGTTCAGTTTCATCAAAGGCACTATTTTTGGTCCATATTAACAAACGAGACTGCTTGTTACAATGTGGATCTCGACAGCTACTTGAATCTGTGTTGTTTTCGTGACCAACGGTGAGAAAGGGAAGAGTTGGGCTATCGTACTGCAACTCAAAAAGAGACAAACAGGAGGAGTTCAGACCAGGAGCTTCACTGGTGGTTTCTGGGAGATGAGGTTCCTCCAGGTTTCCAGGTAGCGCGCCGATGGCGAATGGAACGCCGTCCAAAGCGGGGGAGAGCTGAACGGGAGAGTCCCCTGCAAAGCTTTCTCCATCTATATCTTCAGAGCTAGAGGATGAATAACATGCCCAGAACCGAGCCATGTTTTCCAAATCCTGCATGAAGAACCCATCATCTCCCAAAGCATCCAGACAGCCCATCCTTATTGCACTTTCCCCTTGCAGCTCAAGGCCATCTAACACTAAACAACATTCTGCCTCAAAGTCTCTTTGCTCTTCACTCTTCTGTCGAATCATGTTCAAGATTCGACTCTCTTGTACCAAGTCTGAGGCACTAGGATCCAATATGGATTGATAAATATCGACTTCATAGAAGTGGGTGAAATCGGACAGATACTCATCATCTAACCCTCTACTATCCTCAGGCGGAGGGCAGCTTGAGGTCCCGTTGAGTTCGGTAGCATCCTCATCTGCGTCACCCGGCACCTCAACAAAGTGCCCGTCGACAAAGGTGCCCGCTGACAGATACGCCCTCTGGAAGCTTGTGTTGGCAACGCAGATGCCTTGCATTCTCTCAGACAGCCTTCTGAAGTCGGTGGACGTAGTCGAGTCGTCTGGAGAGTCCACCTTGCTCCGGTACTTTGTTTCCAGTTTGCTCCTTCTGCTACTGAAAGGTACTAAATACTCCGTGATGGGCTCCGTGTACCACAGGGGCTCCTCCATGTACTCCTTTTTGTTGCTGGCCTCAGCTCCAGACTCCTTTTCTTCCCACCAGCCTGGATCTTTTCCAAGTTCCTTCAGCTGTCTTCTCCCCTTTTTGTAGAGCTGCGTTTGCCTCACAGGGCCTCCAGTGGTGCTGCTGCTGCTGCCTCCAGCATTCCGCCGCTCCTCTTTGTCGACGGCCTTCAGAGCCAGCTTCACTTGTCCACTGTGGCACCCCCTCTTACTCCTGCTGAACACCTCCTTGGACCTGTGCCTGATCCTGCCCGCCTTGCTGCTGGAAGTCTTGGAGTCGCCCTGGTTCCCGCTGGAGCTCGAGCCAGCCTCACTAGAACCAGAGGACCAGGAACGAGGGCGATACTTGCCCTCTGACCTGTGCCTCACCTGCTTCTTGCCATGGACGGTGGCTCGGTCCTCTGCTGTTGCACCCCCATGGAATCGTTTCTCTTTCTCCTTCTTGCTGCGTCTCTGCTGGGTTCTCTGGCTGGTTGGGTTAGTGCTGCATGCCTCAGGGGTTCTCCCCTTAGCAGCTTCACCGTCACTGTTGCAATCTTTCGGGGAGGAGGTGTCGGTGCTGGTCTGCGGGGCCGCGGAAGACGAGGAACCGGAGTAAGCAATGGCTCTAGCCTTGTTCCACACCGTCATGATCTCTTGGAGACAAACAGATTTCTCTGACAAAGGAGGAAAGGCTTCATAATACCTGCAACGAGAGAAAACGCTGTCAATTAAGTTCAATACATAAAATACAACTAAGCAAATACAATTAATTACCACATATTTTAATGGGCATACAACAAAATCAAATATGAATAGTTGTGCTGGCTGGTCAGGACATTATTATGAATACATTTATTATTGCGGTTTTGGGTAAAACTTACATTTCAACCTGGTCCTTTGAGGAAGGGGACTCAACTCCTTCAGGAGACTGAGACCCATCAGATTTCTTGAGCTCTTTATCTTCTGTGAAGAGATAATATGATAAGGTGTGTCATATTTACTAGTTTGTTATAAAAATGGCAGAGAATGTATAAACCCAAGATGCAAACCTTTCTGTTTGTTCTGGATGTCCTTGAGTTTGGAGCAAAGCTCCTCAACCAGGCTCTCAATTCCAGAGTTCTATGGGGGTAAAAGAAAGGAGAACGGTCACATCTAAGAATTAATCTAGCAAAGAATCCACTGAAGAGAACCTAAACAGAATAATCAAATGAGCCCCAATAAAAAAAAATGCTTCCCTCAGACCAGTCATGAAGTGATTGGATGTATCCAACGTTATAAAAACGGATAGTTGAGCCGTGAATGCTGATTGGCTGACAGCCATGGTATACCACAGGTATGACAAAACATGTATTTTTACTGCTTTAATTACGTTGGTAGCCAGTTTATAATAGCAATAAGGCACCTCTGGGGTTTGTGGTATATGGCCAATATACCACGGCTAAGGGATGAGTCCAGGCACTCTGTGTTGCAGATAATAGCCCTTAACCTGGTACATTGATCATGTTAAATTGTGCCTTATTGCCGAAATAACACTTGAGGATTGGAACTATTTTTTTGAAGGCAACTTTATAAACACTGACTAGAGGGTATTAACATGAGCCAGACAAAAGACAAACCAGCTGACTGTCGGAGGCCAGACCTCCTGTACCATGACTGTTCAATTTAGCTATGAGGGAGAAATGACTAAGCATAGCCAAAAACAACCACCTCCTGTCTTTCAATCAAAACACTTACAAAACATCAGGCATCAGCCAACATAAGATCTCTCAGTCGCCCACTTCTTCCTTATACCCACTGATATCCTACTCTGTCAACAAAGATGAAGTAATCCGGTTTCTGTAAACAAGGCCTGCAACGAGCCGGTCTATTTAAACAGACAGCCATGTCGACAGACCAGTAGGCAATAGGCACCGACAGAAAAGCAACAGCATTTAGTGAGGACAGAAATAGCCACTACAATAAACAGGGTGGAACTAGTTCAAATCTTTTTCACTCACACTCTCTAACATAAGGTAACATTCCTTACCATGCCGGCCCAAGTTCCTACCCTGGCCGTGTGTATCTTCTTGTATCATTGTGCTAACGCTGGTCAGCTGACAGGCAACGCACTCTGCTTTCTATGCTGCAATCCCGTGCAGTGTGCGCTGGTTAAAAAAAAATATATAAAAAAAAAAAAATGGACTGCAGAGTCCAGTACCTAGAGAGCAGCTCACTCAGCCTTGCAGACCCTTCCCCCAACACAACCTCCAGCTCTACCCCAGGCTGTCACGATCCCTCACCACTACTGGCTACCTCTGGTACTATACTACTGCCAAACCAACCGACCAGTAAAGAAAAGCTGCAGCAAATGCATTCAGATTTTGCTTTAAAAAAGTAAAAGTGATATAACAACACAGAAAGAATATAATGCAGGCGTATTAAACTGTGAACGTAGACGTAATGACACCGCTGCAAGGTCACCCATAATATAATCTCAATAATGTGTTTTAAAAGTGTGAGAGCAAATGGAGTCTTTCACTGTGTCACAATTCTTTCCTCTACTGAAATCAATTGAACCTTTTGCCAGTAAACTCTCATTATATCACACGACGGACTGTGAAAAATCCGAGAGTGATCACAAAATGAGCCTGGCCAATGCCACATATCACATGATGATAGTGGCAGTTATTTAATGGTGTATCCCTCACAGGGAATTTGCTTCATGCAATGACGGTTCACCATGATTTATGCAATTAATATATGCCTGACTGAAGTTCAACAGGCAAAGGCGCAGAATTACAGTAATAAATTCCTGACAGACACGGATCATTAAACAATTTACACACATAGATGGTTCCTGCTTTCTTCATTGATTCAACACGTTCAGCTTTGTAGCTTACAGGCTGCTGTATTTAAAAAGAAACACTCAACTGCTGTACCAACTATCAGTCTATGTTCTGCTCCCGAACACTCAAGCTTCAAAGAGTGCATGAGCAATGCTGGGAGAAGACCACATGCGCGCACAAAAAACACAGGGTGAAGAGAACCAATTTGTTGCTACACCGGGGCGGAACGGGCACTTACTTCATCAGATGCTGAACGCAGGCATTGCACGGCGGCTTGTTTCTTTATCTCTTCCAGACTCAGATCCGTCCCTCCTTTCTTCTTACACTTGGTCCATTTCTTCCCAGTTCCCTTCTCCCAGCCCAACAAGATGTCGTTCTCCTGCACACAACATCCACATCAGTTATTTAACCAGACAGCTGGTATAAACAGGAAAGTTAAATGCACGTTTTAAAATATTGACAGTACAAGAAATAAAATGGGTGGGTTTAATCATTAGGTTCGCTTAAAACCACAAAACAAACTGACTCAAATCAATACTCATTGACTAGGTGCATGTTTAACGAAGTGGGGGTTACTAGATACCATCATGTTCGTAACAAGATGTTGCCGCTGCTGGACACCTACCTGATCCTGCAGGTCGTAGTCGTAATTATCGTGCAGGAGCAGGCTGAGGACGTAGCGGGTGTAGATCATGGCATCGATCCCGCACTTCTCCAGCTCCTGGCCCAGCCAGCTCTGCACTGGGCCCAGCGAATGAAGCAGGGACATCTCTGCGGCAGGCAGGGGGCCCACTGGGGTTAGGGGGCACGAGAAGCTTTCAAGAGGAGCAGGACCGTCCGACTCGTCGCTCACTGGACGCATGGGAATCTTTAGGTGTTGGCCATTCTGAGGTGGAGCGGCATTGTGACTGGCGGATATGGAGGGGCGGTGGTGTGGAGAGGGGACAGGACAGTGGAGGGGGGGGGGGTTACTCCAGCAGGATGCACAGGGAGGAAGCTACATGGAGAGACATGTTGGGTGCTGTTGTTTTTTTCTGTGGGCAAATAGGTAACTTCACTCGTCAGGCATGGCTTTAACTGACGAAAGCTATCAGCTGTTCGGCAAAACACTAGACGTGCTTGCGTCTCAGTCAGAGGGGCTCATGCTGGGCTACGGCTTACTTCACCGGCACAACCTGAAAGATAGGAAAAAAAGACTTGCGTCACATCTCTGTTGCATTTAAATGTTACACAAGGTAGGTCTATTCTTTTACACCATAATATACGGAGTGTACAAAACATTAGGAACATCATATTGAGTCGCAACCCCTTTGCCCCCAGAACAGCCTCAAATCGTCAGGGATGGACGGAGGTGTCAAAAGCGTACCACAAGGATGCTGGCCCATGCTTCCCAGTTGTGTCAAGTTGGCTGGATGTCCTTTGGGTGGTGGACTATTTTTTGATACACACGGGAAACAGTTGAGCGTGAAGAACCCTGTTCAAAGCCACCTAAATGTTTTGTCTTGCCCAGTTACCCTCTGAATGGCACATATGCACAATAAATGTCTCAATTGTGTCAAGGCTTTAAACCAGTCTACTCCTCTTCATCTACACTGATTGAAGTGGATTTAACAAGTGACATCAATAAGGGGATAACAGTTTTCACCTGGTCAGTCTGTCATGGAAAGAGCAGAGGTTCCTAATTTTTTGCACACTCTAAGCCCTAGGCTTAGAAGAATGACAAAGAATACACAGCAATTCCTTGCAACACAGCTGATAAGCCATTTATGCTAATTTTGTTGACCTGGTTCAATCCGATTTTTCAAGGATCTGACCCAGGTGACTTCAGTTGCTTTGAGACCCCATTAATTTAAAAGAATATTAAGCCAAACAGAAAATATTATTCATATTTCAAATGTAACGGAATCGATTAGCTCGATGTGGAAACGTATAGGAATAATGAGGATTGTAAATCGACATGAGGGTGTGCTCAACTGAACACCTTGTAATGAACCAAAGCAAATTATTTCTTGGTTACTACGGGTTGCCTCAACCCACACCAGTAGATCTACAGCCTGTCTGTCCCCACGGATGGTTTTTAATGGCTGTTTATAGTCCTGGTCTCAGACACCAGCTTGTTAATAGGCTCCTAAGAGAGCCTGCACTCTTAACCCATGCAGACAGCAACGCAGGGAATGACAAGAACCTAAATGAGTTACATTATGAGATCCTGTAATGGGTGTACACTTTTTAAGCTCCCGTATGGCCTCCTACCATCACACTTAAGGGCAGTCAGGTCTACTGAATAATCTGCTGAGTAAACTTAAAGCAAGGAATTTACACCTAGGCTATACCCCTGACCCAAGGGTCAAAAGTTCTAATGAATCTTGATTTTAGGCTAGTCAATGTGTAAGCAAATTCCAAGATTTGTGTCGTGAGTAATATACAAAACATGCACGCTATGCGAGTCATCCTATGTAAGGGCGTCTGCTAGGAACATTGATGTCAAACAGGGTGGTTAAGGTGCGATGTTGTGGAACAGGTCCCACTGTGGAGTGACTCAGGTCAGGCTGACTAGCCCTATGATCAAGGCAATTCATCTGTATTCAACATCAGCCAGAGTTCTGGCCCATAGACAGTCTCTCACATGACAGTGATCACCTCCACAACTGTTAAGCATGTAAAGGCCACAAAATCACCAAGTTATAAAGAATGACCTAACGCCCTTTCCTGGTATACCAACAGTATACCAGGAAAACATTTAATTTGTATAGCAGGAAAGCAAACTAGTCAAGCATATTAATCAATATCAAATTATGCTATGTTGTATTAGGTTTCTCTTTATGTAGTGTTGTCTTTTGTCCTAAATTCTTATTTAATTTATTTGTGTTTTTAATCCTTGCCCTCGTCCCTGCAGGAGGCCTTTCGCTAGGCCTGTAAATAATAATTTGTTCTTAACTTACTTGCCTAGTTAAGTAAACGGTTTAATAAAAAAATAAATTAAGATCTAAACATTTCAGTAGCCATGTTATGTAGTCAGGCGCTCAAAAGAGGAAGCCCAGCCGCTGCCAAATGCATCTGTTTCATATGGCAGGATACAAACCGGCACTCACCACTCGTTTTTGTGGCCTGATAGTGGATTAACCCGGGGAATGACGAAGAGCAAATGGAAGCTGAACCGATATGATAGGTTGGCCTTCTTGTCACTCAATAACGGCGGCATGTTATGGGTTACCCGTTATAGGCATCAAAAGGGCAAGAGATGGAGCTTTTCAGTAGGTGGCCATAGTAGGCATTCCCATGCAATTATTTCATACAGCAACACAATTGGTAAACTCAGTACAAAAAAATATCACGCTAACTTTAGCAACATATTGCTATGGCCAACACCTGATCAAATGAAATGTGGTCGAACATCGAGTTTGCATCCTATAATATACATCCCTGTAGATTACAATCTAGCTAGTTAGCTAACTAAAATGTCAGGAGACGGCTTGAGCAGACTTCCTTGACACTGGCAGCTGCCCGGCATGCTAGCCAACCTACGGTAGTCATTGATTTTTCTGCTTGATCGATAACGTTAACTAACTAACTAACCAGCGTTCACCAATGTGAGATAGTCAATAAGAACAACTAGCGGTGCATGACTTCTCTTTGCGAGCTAACCATTTCATACTCGACACTAGCTAACGTTAGATAGCTAACCCTAGCTAGCAGTATCACACACAAGCACTCGACTAGCCAGGGTTATGGCAAACAGTCAACTAGTGTTTGGTTAACGTTGCGTTTGTAAGTTATTAGCTTACTAAATGAAATGAACGAGCAAATGTAATCATAGCCTGTTTAACAGCAAGTGCCGACCTTTCAGTGGGATAGCGAAAGCTAACAGAAGCTAACGTTAGCTAGGAAGATAACTACTATTAGCTTAGTCGTCCACATCCGGTAATAAAACACATATATATATATAAAATGATTGATCTGCTGCCTAGGATATATACACATGGGGATAACTATAATAGGAAACATTATTGAATGACATTGTTAGTATCAGCCTGACGCAGTTGTACCGTTAGCAGTAGACGTGTGGGCAGGTGACCGTCGACTGACTGCTACTAATACGGTGGAATTACAAAACCCGGTTTTCCCGATAAATCGCCGTCTTTTCCCTATAAAAGTTAAAACGAAACATTGGTAATCCATACCATTTCGGGAAACAAATGAAACTGGAGAAGTCCCATCAAATCATCTCAAAGTACAATAACATTCCGACAAAAAGTTGTTGTGAAACGATAGAGAAAGAGGCTGCCCTCAACCGGGAGCGGAGACGTTTCGAATCAAAAATAAAAACATGCGCCACGAATTCTCACTAACAGGAATGCAAGTTGAAAAACCGACGCAATTACGCTTTTTTCACCTTTCTTTTTTTTGGTAAACAGTATTATTAAAGTACACTGCAAAATATTGTTTTATTTACCTGCCGTTACTTGAAGTGTAGAAGGGGGAGCATTTACTTCTCTCCCGCTGCCGCTCCGAGCTCCGGAATCCTCTGCAGAAGCGTCACATATCATGGACGCCGAGCGGCAAACGCGACGCACGACTGCGCTGTTTTCAAAAGAGAGCAAAAGTAATAATGGCGTCTTTTTGTAGGCACTAACTCCACCATGGATCGTTGTACAAAGCTTATCGGGAAATGTATTCCGTTTTTGCAAGGGGGGTGGATAAATGTCGAAAATAAGGTGTGGTTTAGGCGATTATCTTCGTCAGCTTGTCACTTTTTGTGAATTCTGAGAAATGTATGTAAGCACATAAAGGCTTCATAGTTTATAAAGGTCATGTTAACTGACTGATATTATCTCATATAACAAAATGTAGGAAACATCTTCTTAACCTGTGTTAACCTCAGACCTTATTTTTGGCGTGTATCCAAAAACTCAATTATTTCCCCAAAGGAATGGCTGAACAAACCAGAGCTAACTAATTTCCGGTTTATGACTACAGGCTGGCGAGCTGAAGATTTTCACAAATGAACCAAGATAGACCAGAGCGTGTCGTTTTTTAAAATGTATTTGTATTAACCAGGAAAGCCAGTTAAGAACAAATTATTATTTACAATAATGGCCTACCCCGGCCAAACCCTAACAGCGCTTACCCTAACGGCACTGGGCCAATTGTGCGCTGCACTATGGGACTCCCAATCACAGCCAGTTGTGATAAAGCTTGGAATCGAACCAGGGTCTGTAGTGAAGCCTCTGGCACAGTGCCTTAGACCGCTGTGCCATTCGAGAGCCCAACCTTTTTTCCATTGTGTTATTGACTGTACGTTTGTTTATTCCATGTGTAATCGTGTTGTTGTTTGTGTCGCACTGCTTTTGCTTTATTTTGGCCAGGTCGCAGTTGTAAATGAGAACTCGTTCTCAACTGGCCGACCTGGTTAATTTAAAAATAAAATACAAAATAAATAAACATTTCCAATGCGAGCAAAATAATCAGAGGGCAGAACAAGCAAAGGTGGGCAGAGCCAAGCACGAGTTGGTGAGATCCTATTGGCGCGTTTTAGCATTTATTTGCACATTTCCGTTAGGGGATGCCTACGAGTGTGCATTAACTAAATTCGCCCTTGCACTTCTTCTAAACAAAGCCATTTTTAGAAACTTTGGCAAAGGGCAAAGTCTACTAAACGTAGTACATTCTGTTTTTTTCTCTCTTTAGATTATAATTTTGTTTACAGAAAACTGTAAGGATAATAAATATTTAATCAATGATCAAATTTGAAGAATATCGGACAACGTCCATTTCGCTCCATCTTCTCCCACTGCCGGCCACTTGGCTTCCTCTCGTCACCATATTTGATATTAAATAGAAACGCCAACCGGATGCTTCACATTTTTACATCCGGTGAAATATCTGTCTCGTTCTAGCTGTGGGCGAGCTCTGTCACTCGTCTCCAGGCAACAAGGCGAATCTCTACCGTCCTATTACTATTAGGATTTATTCATCCGCTCACGATTGCATCAGATGGCCAAATAGTCTCTCAAAATGTGAGGTTAAATTCTTGTAAACCAGAAATAAGCCAATATCCAACAGGACAAATTCAATCCACTGCGTTTGTTTGTATTTGTAAAAGTTTGTTTTGTTTAAGATGGTATTCTAACCAGTTATGGGTCCAACTTAATTGCTTTAACATTTAAAGTAGGTGTGCTTAATAGTTTGTAGTAGCCTATTTCTCTGTAAACTAGACATGCTGAAAACAAAGTCATTATGTTGCAAATTTCATTCTCATATTAGTTTTTGTATTATTCATTTTTGACATTTTATATTAAAACTTGTCCGAAATGTTAATCCGTATCCTGCTGTCTCCACCCATAAATAATTGGGTTCAGCTCATTTTTTAGTATAAAATGAGATTCTCATTCTGAATCATATTCAACATTATGACTAATTTATTGCTCCAACTGTGACTAGAGTACTTTCTCAAACCCAGTAATAAAGCTAAGCTTATTGTCAAATGGACATATACTGCCTTTATACAAGAGATTCTTGACATCTGTTACTGTTCTGCTGGGGGATGGAGGATTAGGCAGCTGACAGGTGTAAGACATGGCATACCCCTCCCCAACACACACACACTATCCACTGTTTCATGCTTGGGTAGCTGGATCCATTCTGACGCACACTTCATCGTCTCTCTGACCCCTAGGGTCGTGATCTTTGGGAATGAGGTGATGACAGGCCTGTTATCCCACAGGTCACTGCCTCATACTGCTACACCTGCTGTGTTTAGAGGGTTAACTCACACTGCCAACCTGCTGTGTTAGATGTTAACTCACACTGTCAACCTACTGTGTTAGAGGGTAACTCACACTGTCAACCTGCTGTGTTAGAGGGTAACTCACACTGTCAACCTGCTGTGTTAGAGGGTAACTCACACTGTCAACCTGCTGTGTTAGAGGGTTAACTCACACTGTCAACCTGCTGTGTTAGAGGGTAACTCACACTGTCAACCTGCTGTGTTAGAGGGTAACTCACACTGTCAACCTGCTGTGTTAGAGGGTAACTCACACTGTCAACCTGCTGTGTTAGAGGGTAACTCACACTGTCAACCTGCTGTGTTAGAGGTTAACTCATAATGCCAACCAGCTGTGTTAGGGGGGTAATAATCTTATTGATGACCAAGGTCTTAAAGGTAGATTCAGCGATATGACCTCGGTGCACAAAGTAAACAGCATAGTGGGTCAATTTCCACAACAACAAAGAGCATTGATGCGCAAGGCTCAACTTCTCTGCTGTTTTGGGCCGTACCTAACACAATGTAACAGCGTAAAGCGAACCCGGGCACATGCACAAATACTGTGTGTGACTGTGTGAGAGCAAAGTCTTGCATCTCACTCATCGTAATATCTGCGGTGCTGCTCGTGGCAACATCATTAGATATTGACTGTACAAGGGGTCGATGAGGCTAATCGATGAGGAAGTTGTGGCTTTTCTGCATCGATGAACAGATTTTTCTCTGCCCCTGCACTGCAGTGAAAGAGAAGTGTTGTATGTATGTACTGTCCTGATGATCGCTTGAATCACAATCTGCCGTTCGTTACAAGAGCAAACTTGTACCAATCAAATGACACATTATTGAGCCACCATAATGACATTGATAGAAGACAGTCTATTTGCAATATTAAAGCTGATCCACCCCCTACAAAAATTAAATAATATGTACCCACACATTATAGAATATTCCTGTAGAGGGAGAATAGTATAATTTTTCCTATGTATTTAAAAATAAAACATACATTGAAATGTTTTCCCCTCTTGTCACTACAGTAATTCAATAGTAATTGGGAGACAATTTGTTAAATAGATGGCATAGTTTAAAGTCACTTGGCTCTGTCATAACCTCACATGGTCTCTCCTATCATTGCTATGCAGACGACACACAATTAATCTTCTCCTTTCCCCCTTCTGATGACCAGGTGGCGAATCGCATCTCTGCATGTCTGGCAGACATATCAGTGTGGATGACGGATCACCACCTCAAGCTGAACCTCGGCAAGACGGAGCTGCTCTTCCTCCCGGGGAAGGACTGCCCGTTCCATGATCTCGCCATCACGGTTGACAACTCCATTGTGTCCTCCTCCCAGAGCGCTAAGAACCTTGGCGTGATCCTGGACAACACCCTGTCGTTCTCAACCAACATCATGGCGGTGGCCCGTTCCTGTAGGTTCATGCTCTACAACATCCGCAGAGTACGACCCTGCCTCACACAGGAAGCGGCGCAGGTCCTAATCCAGGCACTTGTCATCTCCCGTCTGGATTACTGCAACTCGCTGTTGGCTGGGCTCCCTGCCTGTGCCATTAAACCCCTACAACTCATCCAGAACGCCGCAGCCCGTCTGGTGTTCAACCTTCCCAAGTTCTCTCACGTCACCCCGCTCCTCCGCTCTCTCCACTGGCTTCCAGTTGAAGCTCGCATCCGCTACAAGACCATGGTGCTTGCCTACGGAGCTGTGAGGGGAACGGCACCCAGTACCTCCAGGCTCTGATCAGGCCCTACACCCAAGCAAGGGCACTGCGTTCATCCACCTCTGGCCTGCTCGCCTCCCTACCACTGAGGAAGTACAGTTCCCGCTCAGCCCAGTCAAAACTGTTCGCTGCTCTGGCCCCCCAATGGTGGAACAAACTCCCTCACACGCCAGGACAGCGGAGTCAATCACCACCTTCCGGAGACACCTGAAACCCCACCTCTTCAAGGAATACCTAGGATAGGATAAGTAATCCTTCTCACCCCCCCCCCTTAATGATTTAGATGCACTATTGTAAAGTGGCTGTTCCACTGGATGTCAGAAGGTGAATTCACCAATTTGTAAGTCGCTCTGGATAAGAGCGTCTGCTAAATGACTTAAATGTAAATGTAAATGTAATGTAAAGACCCCTTATAATCCTGGAGGTCCGATAGTATCTCCTCTGAAGACTCAGTACCGAAACGGCAACAGACAACATGTCCCTGACCCAGACCCATGATGTCTAAATCAACACCCTCACGTCTGTAAGGGATTTCCTCCTCTTCTTCCGAAGAGGAGAGGCGAGAAGGTTTGGAGGACCAATATGCGGCGTGGTAAGTGTCCATGGTTCTTTTAATAAGAAATACTACACATGACCAACTGAATACAAAAAAACAATAAGCGTGGAACGAACGAAACCCAAAACAGTACCGTGTGGTGAACAACACAAACACGGAAACAAACACCCACAAACAAACAGTGAAACCCAGGCTACCCAAGTATGATTCTCAATCAGAGACAACTAATGACACCTGCCTCTGATTGAGAACCATACTAGGCCGAAACATACAAATCCCCAAATCATAGAAAAACGAAGATAGACTGCCCACCCCAACTCACGCCCTGACCATACTAAATAAATACAAAACAAAGGAAATAAAGGTCAGAATGTGACAACATCACTGCATGTTCTTGTTCTTCTTGCTCTCTCTCATTTCATGCATATTTGTCGGGTTTCCCCGGGCAAATGTCGTTATCGTCAGCTGAATTGCTTGATGTGTGAACCAACCCGTTCGCATCATTTGTTGTTGGATTTTAATGAAGGTTTTTGTCCAGGCCATTAATCACATGTATCACCCTAAATAAAGAGCAATCCTTGCCATTACGTCATTGTTGTGTTTATATTATGACATCATAGGTCCAACTCTATTTACAGTAAGTGTTGGTTCCGGCAGGCAAGCTGCAGGTGTCTTGTATCCATGCACTTGTTTATGTGACACGTTTAAGTGACAGTAATCCATCCACCACATTTAAAATGACTGCCACTCTCAAATGACCAATGGGAGACCCGAGCTTCTCGTCATTATGACAACAGTCAACCAATCCCGACGTCCCCTTGAAAGGTCTCTGGAGAAAGATCCCTCCTCCCCACAAATCCATATGTTGTGCTGCTGTCCTCACTGCTGTGGGTGAAGTGGTTTTAATGGTTTGAAGGTTCTCTCTTTCATTTAGCGTGATGTGTTATCTCTTCTCTCCACCTCTTTCTTCCCTCTCTCTTTTAGCACCCCCAGCCTTTATAAACAATCAATGACATGTAGGTATTCATATTTAATGAACTATTATGTAAGAGTAAATTTAGACTAGGTGATTAATTACCTCTTTAGTACCTCACCTAATGGCATGATTTTGTTAAAAACAAGAGCATTTCAACATAACCAAATGATGGTATACGTATAGTGGAAACGTTTCAGTTGTTGCTGTTGCACATGGACTTGCTGAGCACGTCTCCTACCTAGCAGACAGGGTGTATTTTAAAACCGTACCTCAGGGCATTAAGAAAAAAATGCACATGCTAACTCACCCTTCCACATTCTTTTTTCTGTATTCAAGCTATGGCTTGCTGAGGTGTCCCTGGTTCCTGATGCATAAACACATACTCTCAAACACACAGGAAGGCAGAAAACCCTGTGGTCTGCTATAAGACAGTCGACTCCTGATTTCAATGCAATAGAATTTACTGTTATATAAATGTACAATTTAATGCCAATTGACAAGGCCTAATCCATATACATTCCCTAAATATGTACATTCATGCGCTGGTTTAATGTTTACATTCCCTAAATATGTACATACATGCGCTGGTTTAATGTATACATTCACAACAATCTCAAGCCTCTCAGTAGTTGTGTTTCCTCTGGCCCCTTTGATATGAATGATGTTTCATTCTGCTCTGTTTGTCTTCAGAGGTGCTCACTGACACCCATAGAAAAGCAAGCAATCCCACTGTGTGTGCTGGAAGGGGTGCCACTGTGCTCCGTCCCGTTCCTCATCATGTGACCCTCCGTTCCTCATCATGTGACCCTCTTATAAGGATGCTCCACAGGGATCCGTCCATCACATGAGTCCCCACAGATGCCAGATCTGTGTTAATCCATTCTAGGCCAATCGGTAACTGTCGCCTATAGGTCACTTGGGGTCATCAAGTGCATTGAGAACAACGACAATACCTCGGGACATTAAATAATCTTGAGTTCCAAATGTTTTGATTTCATTAGTATGACATAGAGAGCATTGAGATGTTTGTCAATGACATCCTATACCCAGGGCTGAGCAATATGGCTAGGATACTGTATCATATCACAATATTAATGGTGGTATGATGGTAGTTGACAGTATTTTAATGTTTCTGAATAATACACGTTTTAAATATGTTTTGTGACTAGTGAAACTAGCATTGCAACAAATGAATTCTAAGTGCCTGTAATGTTTTTTTCCCTTCTGATGGTTATACACTCAACCAAACTAGGTCAAAACTGACAGTGAAGTAGTCAATTTTATTGAACTTTTAATTTAGATCTGTATCAAAATATTGTTATATTGTAAAAATCCATACCGTTTCATGATATATTGCCCAGCCTAGCTGTAATTACTAGAACAGATAGATAATCAATCATCTAAGGTTTCAACTGAGATTGTCGAAGCATGCCCTCTCCTCACACAGTACCCACAGTACTCTTGTTTTGGTCAATGTGGCGCTTTCTCAACAAAAAAATGCAATTTTAACCACACCCACCCTTAACCTAACCCTAAACCTAAACTAAGCACAAAATATACATAAATATGCGCAACAGTTTTGTCCTTTCGAGGATTGCCATCTGATGCCATCTGTGTGAACCTGCACCTCCTCACCCTTGAGACTCTAGCATTGTCACGACTGCCACCGAGGTTGGCTCTCCTGCCCGTTCAGGCGGTGCTCGGCGGTCATCGTCACCGTCCTACTAGCCACTACCGATCCCTTTTTCGTGTATCTGTTGGTTTTGTCTGATTGGTTTCACCTGTGTGTTGTTTAGTTAATGAGTGTCTGTATTTAATGTAGGTTGTCCCGCCCTTGTTTTGTGCGGGATTGTTTTATTTTGTCATTCATTTTGTCTGTCGGTGTTTATTGTTTCTTATTCTTCGGTTAGTCTGTTATCCTGTGTTGGATAATTTCACCCTGTGTGTATTTGGGTTGACCGTGTTTATTTTGTTCACCGGAGAATAAAACTTTATATCCCATCTGCTCTCTGCGCCTGATTCCACCCACCTTGATTAGACGTGACAAGCATACCATAGCCATGTCCCAAATAATGAAACATCTCACTCAGACATGACACACAACCTCTTTGGCCTGTCACAGCTGTGAACTATCGCAGTCATTATGAAGCCAAATGGTTTTGACAAGCTGCTCACAACTACACGTGAAAAGTTACCTACATGGCCAAATTTTTATTTAACTCGGCAAATCAGTTAAGAACAAATTCTTATTTACAATGACAGCCTAGGAACAGTGGGTTGTTCAGGGACAGAACGACAGATTTTTACCTTGTCAGCTCGGGGATTCGATCCGGCAACCTTTTGGTTACTGGCCCACCACGCTAACCACTAGGCTCCCTGCCGCCCCTAATTATGATTATACCCCAGAATGGAGGGCTTTTCGCATGTAGTTTCAACCTCAAACGTATTCATTTTTTTAACTCAAAGGTAATCAGACATAGAGATATGAACTTTGCCCTGTACAACGCTGTGGCTAAATTGAAATACTGATGTCATGATGGCTGTGTTATCTTGGGCATGTAAATGTAGTCTGTTTGTAAAGGTGTGATAAAGGAGGCCAAAGTCTCTACTATTGTCACATGTTGTTTCTCTTTGTTTCTGTCTCGATTACGTTACAGTGAGTTGGATTACATCACACTGCTCACAGCCCCTTCACTGTATCTCCAGACTGACTGTGGACAACAAGACTGAGGAAGGAATAGCTACCCTACTGGTCTGTGTGACAACTACTGTGTTGTTTGGTGTCTGCTAGAAGGTCAACGTAATAGATTGTTCCCACCCACTCATGAACTGACCTGTTAGTGTTGAACTGTGCTCTTCTTCTGTTTGTTTCAGAAAGACACAGATCGCTTCCATCTTATTTGTGTCCCCACACCTCATGCATGCAAACCAGGGTTCTTGGCGAGCATGGTTCAGGCAGTATGTTTACATTGTATAGGTCAAAGTTCAAAATAGATAATGGTGAGTGGCTGGAGGTTGGGACTAACTGGGACCCTGTGTATAGCCAAGTTAGCTTTACTCGCTCTGCATTATTGGTTGAGGACTTGGGTCTGATGACAGTCCAAGGCAGACTAGGATCCTGTTTGACAAGAATGTTCGGTACAGGGTGAGACAGTATAACATTGAATGTATGTCATGGTTGGGGTGGGTGTGGCTCTGGCCTGTTATGGTGTCTGCAGCTCTCTCGCCCCACACTTCAGACTACACAATTTATCAATGAAATCCAGCGTTGCAGTTAGGGCTGTTACCGTGACTGTATTACCATCACACCGGAGGTCACGAGTCATGACGGCAGTCAGTCAAATTCCACATGACCGTTTAGTCACGTTAACTAGGCTTCTCCAAGCTCTGATGCTGCTGATGGTCATTAGTAGCCTACCAAACTTGCTAACTGCCTGGTACTCAGCACTCTATTGTCCCTCTAATCACTCTGGCATCAATGCAAATGTAATCAAACACTTCGTGAGAGCCCATGTTGCGTAACATTTCTATAGGCTATGCAATCACACGAGAAAACAGTGATGGCCTCCATCAAAAAGAGGATGATCCCCATCAGCTTTCTATAGGCTAGGCCTACTATATTTCTCAACTGTACTAATATTAAGCACATTGTTTATCTATACAACAGGAGTAGAGCCTACCTGGCTGGCATGAAAATGAACCACTGGGAAAAGCGTCCTCCATTCGTTATTTAAGTGCATAGATGACATGTATTTTTCCCCCGCTGTCCCTGTTTGGTATTAAGTGCTGTAATAATAATAATAATAATAATAAACTACTACTCTTAGGAAAAAGGGTTCAAAATGGTTATTCATCTGTCCCCATAGGATAACCTTTTGGTTCCAGGTAGAACACTTTTTGACAGTGGTGGAAAAAGTACCCAATTGTCATACTTGAGTAAAAGTCTAAAAGTATTTGGTCTTAAATATACTTAAGTATCGAAAGTAAAATATACTTAAGTATTTTAAATTCCTTATATTAAGCAAACCGGCCCTCATCATTTTCTTGTTTTTGTTTTGTTTACAGATTGCCAGGTAGCCAACACTCAGACATCATTTACAAATGAAGCATGTGTTTAGTGAGTCCATCAGATCAGAAGCAGTAGGGATGACCAGGTATGTTCTCTGTTTAGTGAGTCCATCAGATCAGAAGCAGTAGGGATGACCAGGGATGTTCTCTGTTTAGTGAGTCTACCAGATCAGAGGCAGTAGGGATGACCAGGTATGTTCTATGTTTAGTGAGTCCATCAGATCAGAAGCAGTAGGGATGACCAGGTATGTTCTCTGTTTAGTGAGTCCATCAGATCAGAGGCAGTAGGGATGACCAGGGATGTTCTCTGTTTAGTGAGTCCACCAGATCAGAGGCAGTAGAGATGACCAGGGATGTTCTCTGTTTAGTGAGTCTACCAGATCAGAAGCAGTAGGGATGACCAGGGATGTTCTCTGTTTTGTGAGTCCACCAGATCAGAAGCAGTAGGGATGACCAGGGATGTTCTCTGTTTAGTGAGTCCATCAGATTAGAGGCAGTAGGGATGACCAGGGATGTTCTCTGTTTAGTGAGTCCATCAGATCAGAGGCAGTAGGGATGACCAGAGATGTTCTCTGTTTAGTGAGTCCGCCAGATCAGAGGCAGTAGGGATGACCAGGGATGTTCTCTTGATAAGTGTGGGACCATAAGACCATTTTCATGTTCTGCTAAGCATTCAAAATATAACGAGTACTTTTTGTGCTAGGGAAATGTATGGAGTAAAAAGTACATCATTTTCTTTAGGAATGTAGTGAAGTAAAAGTAAAAAGTCGTAAAAAAATATAAATAGTAAAGTAAATTACATATACCCTAAAAAACTACTTAATTTTACTTAAGTGCTTTACACCACTGCTTTTGGGTTCCATGTAGAACTCTATTGGGAAAGAGTTCTACATGGAACCCATTAGGGTTCTACCTGGAATCTGAAGGGGTTCTTCAAAGGGGTCTCCTATATGGACAGCCGAATACCCGTTTTTTTTTTCTATGAGTGTAGTGCCAGTAATACTAAAACTCTCCTTACAGGTAGATTTATGCTGCTCCTTTCACTTGTGTATACGGGCAGAAGATCGTTAACATAGTCAGCTAATAATGGCTAGCCTATTTTATTTTAAATATTAGTTATTTATTTATTTAACCAAGTAAGCTAGTTGAGAACAAGTTCTCATTTGCAACTGCGACCTGGCCAAGATAAAGCATAGCAGTTCGACACATACAACAACACAGAGTTACATATGGAATGAACAAAACATACAGTCAATAATACAGTAGAAAAACAGAAAACAAAGTCTATATACAGTGTGTGCAAATGAGGTAAGATAAGGGAGTTAAGGCAATAAATAGGCCATGGTGGCGAAGTAATTACAATATAGACAATGGAATGGTAGATGTGCAGAAGATGGATGTGCAAGTAGGGATACTGGGGTGCAAAGGAGAAAGATAAATAAATACAGTATGGGGATGAGGTAGATAGATGGGCTGTATGCAGATGGGCTATGAACAGGTGCAGTGATCTGTGAGCTGCTCTGACAGCTGGTTCTTAAAGCTAGTGAGGGAGATCTGAGTCTCCAGCTTCAGAGTTTTTGCAGTTTGTTCCAGTCAGTGGCAGCAGAGAACTGGAAGGAAAGGCTTTGGGGGTAACCAGTGAGATATACCTGCTGGAGCGTGTGCTACAAGTGGGTGCTGCTATGGTGACCAGCGAGCTGAGATAGGGCGGGGCTTTACCTAGCAGAGTCTTGTAGATAACCTGTAGCCAGTGGGTTTGGCAACGAGTATGAAGCGAGGGCCAGCCAACGAGAGCGTACAGGTCGCAGTGGTGGGTAGTGTATGGGGCTTTGGTGACAAAACGGATGGCACTGTGATAGACTACATCCAGTTTGCTGAGTGGAGTGTTGGAGGCTATTTTATAGATGACATCGCCGAAGTCAAGGATCGGTAGGATAGTCAGTTTTACGAGGGTATGTTTGGCAGCATGAGTGAAGGAAGCTTTGTTGAAATAGGAAGCCAATTCTAGATTTAAGTTTGGGTTGGAGATGCTTAATGTGAGTCTGGAAGGAGAGTTTACAGTCTAGCCAGACACCTAGGTATTTGAAGTTATCCACGTATTCTAAGTCAGAGCCGTCCAGAGTAGTGATGCTGGATGGACGGGCAGGTGCGGGCAATGATCGGTTGAATAGCATGCATTTAGTTTTATTTGCATTTAAGAGCAGTTGGAGGCCAAAGAAGGAGATGTATGGCATTGAAGCTCATCTGGAGGTTTGTTAACACAGTGTCCAAAGAAGGGCCAGAAGTATACAGAATGGTGTCGTCTGCGTAGAGGTGGATTAGAGAATCACCAGCAGCAAGAGCAACATCATTGATGTATACAGAGAAGAGAGTCAGCCGAGAATTGAACCCTGCGGCACCCCCATAGAGACTGTCAGAGGTCCGGACAACAGGCCCTCCGATTTGACACACTGAGCTCTATCAGAGAAGTAGGTGGTGAACCAGGCAAGGCAATCATTTGAGAAACCAAGGCTGTTGAGGCTGCCAATAAGAATGTGGTGATTGACAGAGTTGAAAGCCTTGGCCAGGTCGATGAATACGGCTGCACAGTTATGTCTCTTATCGATGGCGGTTATGATGTCATTTAGGACCTTGAGCGTGGCTGAGGTGCACGCTCGATGCTAAATGCAGAATGCCACAGGATGTTTTTGTGCTGGTCAAGGGCAGACAGGTCTGGAGTGAACCAAGGACTATATCTATTCCTGGTTCTAAATTTTTTGAACGGGGCATGCCTATTTAAGATGGTGAGGAAGGCACTTTTAAAGAATAACCAGGCATCCTCTACTGTCGGGATGAGGTCAATGTCGTTCCAGGATACCCTGGCCAGGTTGATTGCAAAGGCCTCCTCACAGTGTCATGTCTTGTTATGTCTGTTCCTGTCCTTTCTCTTCACTCTGTCTCTCTCTGCTGGTCTTTTAGGTTACCTTCTCTGTCTCTCATTCTTCAGCTGTTCTACATCTCCCTAACTAGCTCATTCACTCTTTCCCACCTGTTCTCTCTTCCCCCTCTGATTAGGTCTCTATTTCTCTCTCTGTTCCTGCTACTTTCAGTGGCTGATTCTTGTTTGTGTTTTTGATGCCAGAAGCAAGCTGTCGTCTCGTTTGCTTCCACCTTGTCCTATCCTGTCGGAGTCTGCCTGGCAGGTGCATCCTGCATTATACTAACGTTCTTTTTGTTCCATTGACTACGTTGGAAGAGGATTTATGCCATTCCTGTTTTCATTAAAGAACTCTGTTTTCTGTTAAAACCGCTTATGGGTCTTCATTCAAGTACATAACAGAAGAATCAGACCAAGAATGGACCCAGCGGCTCCGGACCCTTTTCACTCCGCCGTCGAGATCCAGGGAGCGATGCTAGGCAGACATGAGGAGGAATTGTCTGCTGCTCGACATGCCGTTGAGACCCTGGCCGTCCAAGTCTCCGACCTCACAAGACAGGTTCACCAACTCCACCTCGATCCACCGCCCACTTCCAGGGTTTCCGAGTCTCCGGAGCCCAGGATCAACAACCCGCCGTGTTACTCTGGGGAGCCCACTGAGTGCCGCTCATTCCTCACTCAGTGTGATGTGGTGTTCTCTCTCCAGCCCAACACTTACTCCAGGAGCGCAGCCCGCATCGCCTACGTCATTTCTCTCCTTACCGGACGGGGCGCGTGAGTGGGGCACGGCAATCTGGGAGGCGAGGGCTGAGTGTATTAACCAGTATCAGGACTTTAAGGAGGAGATGATACGGGTTTTTGACCGTTCTGTTTTTGGGGAGGAGGCTTCCAGGGCCCTGTCTTCCCTATGTCAGGGGAATCGATCCATAACGGATTATTCTATTGAGTTTCGCACTCTCGCTGCCTCTAGTGACTGGAACGAGCCGGCTTTGCTCGCTCGTTTTCTGGAGGGTCTCCTCGTCGAGGTTAAGGATGAGATCCTCTCCCGGGAGGTTCCTTCCAGTCTGGACTCCTTAATAGCTCTCGCTATTCGCATAGAGCGACGGTTTGATCTTCGTCGCCGAGCTCGTGGAAAGGAGCTCGCGTTCTCCGTTGCTCCCCTCTCCACATCACTGCCACCTGCCGCATCACTGCCACCCTCCTCCGCCGGCTCGGATGCTGAGCCTATGCAGCTGGGGGGTATCCGCATCTCGGCCAAGGAGAAGGAACGGAGAATCACCAATCGCCTCTGTCTCTACTGCGGCTCCGCTGGTCATTTTGTCACCTCATGTCCAGTAAAGCCAGAGCTCATCAGTAAGAGGAGGGCTACTGGTGAGCGCAACTACTCAGGCCTCTCCTTCTGGATCACGCACTACCTTTCCGGTCCATCTCCGCTGGCCCGGTTCATCTGCTTCCTGCAGTGCCTTGATAGACTCTGGGCGGAGGGCTGTTTTATGGACGAGACCTGGGCTCGGGAACATGACATTCCTCTCAGACAGTTAGGGAGCCCACGGCCTTGTTCGCTTTAGATGGTAGTTCTCTCCCCAAGATTCAGCGTGAGACGCTGCCTTTAACCCTCACTGTCTCTGGTAATCATAGCGAAACCATTTCTTTTTTAATTTTCGTTCACCTTTTACACCTGTTGTTTTGGGTCATCCCTGGCTAGTGCGCCATAACCCTTCTATTAATTGGTCTAGTAATACTATCCTATCCTGGAATGTTTCTTGTCATGTGACCTGTTTAATGTCTGCTATCCCTCCTGTTTCCTCTGTCTCTTCTTCACAGGAGGAGCCTGGCGATTTGACAGGGGTGCCGGAGGAGTATCACGATCTGCGCACGGTGTTCAGTCGTTCCAAGGCCACTTCTCTCCCTCCACACCGGTCGTATGACTGTAGTATTGATCTCCTTCCGGGAACTACTCCCCCCGGGGTAGATTATACTCTCTGTCGGCTCCCGAACGTAAGGCTCTCGAGGATTATTTGTCGGTTTCGCTCGACGCCGGTACCATAGTCTCCTCCTCCTCTCCCGCCGGAGCGGGGTTTTTTTTGTTCAGAAGAAGGACGGGTCCCTGCGCCCATGCGTGGATTATCGAGGGCTGAATGACATAACAGTTAAGAATCGTTATCCGCTTCCTCTTATGTCTTCAGCCTTCGAGATCCTGCAGGGAGCTAGGTTTTTCACCAAATTGGACCTTCGTAACGCCTACCATCTCGTGCGCATCAGGGAGGGGGACGAGTGGAAGACGGCGTTTAACACTCCGTTAGGGCACTTTGAATACCGGGTTCTTCCTTTCGGCCTCGTTAACGCTCCAGCTGTCTTTCAGGCACTAGTTAACGACGTCCTGAGAGACATGCTGAACATTTTTGTTTTCGTTTACATGGACGATATCCTGATTTTTTCACCGTCTCTCTCGATTCATGTTCAGCACGTGCGACGCGTCCTCCAGCGCCTTTTGGAGAACTGTCTTTATGTGAAGGCTGAGAAGTGCACTTTTCATGCCGCCTCTGTCCCTTTTCTCGGTTCCGTTATTTCCGCTGAGGGCATTAAGATGGATCCCGCTAAGGTCCAGGCTGTCATTGATTGGCCCGTTCCTAAGTCACGCGTCGAGCTGCAGCGCTTTCTGGGCTTCGCTAATTTCTATCGTCGTTTCATCCGTAATTTCGGTCAGGTGGCAGCTCCCCTCACAGCCCTTACTTCTGTTAAGACGTGCTTTAAGTGGTCCGTTTCCGCCCAGGGAGCTTTTGATCTTCTTAAGAATCGTTTTACATCCGCACCTATTCTTGTTACACCTGACATCTCTAGTCAGTTTGTTGTTGAGGTTGACGCGTCAGAGGTGGGCGTGGGAGCCATTCTTTCTCAGCGCTCTCTGACGGCAAGGTCCATCCTTGCGCGTTTTTCTCTCATCGCTTATCGCCGTCAGAACGTAACTATGATGTTGGTAATCGCGAACTGCTCGCCATCCGCTTAGCCCTAGGCGAATGGCGACAGTGGTTGGAGGGGCGACCGTTCCTTTTGTCGTTTGGACTGACCATAGGAACCTTGAGTACATCCGTTCAGCCAAACGACTTAATGCGCGTCAGGCTCGTTGGGCTCTGTTTTTCGCTCGTTTCGAGTTTGTTATTTCTTATCGTCCGGGCTCAAAAACACCAAGCCTGATGCTTTATCTCGTCTCTTCAGTTCTTCTGAGGTCTCCACCGACCCCGGGGATTCTCCCTGACGGGCGTGTTGTCGGGTTGACTGTCTGGGAATTGAGAGGCAGGTAAAGCAAGCACTCGCTCACACTCCGTCGCCGCGAGCTTGTCCTAGGAACCTTCTGTTCGTTCCCGTTCCTACTCGTTCGGCCGTTCTTCAGTGGGCCCACTCTGCCAAGTTAGCCGGCCACCCCGGCGTTCGGGGTACGCTCGCTTCCATTCGCCAGCGTTTCTGGTGGCCCACTCGGGAACGTGACGCGCGTCGATTTGTCGCCGCTTGTTCGGTCTGCGCGCAGACTAAATCTGGGAACTCTCCTCCTGCCGGCCGTCTCAGACCGCTTCCCATTCCCTCTCGACCGTGGTCTCACATCGCTTTAGATTTTATCACCGGACTGCCTTCATCAGCGGGGAAGACAGTTATTCTTACGGTTGTCGATAGATTCTCTAAGGCGGCTCATTTCATTCCTCTCGCTAAGCTCCCTTCTGCTAAGGAGACGGCTCAGATCATTATCGAGAATGTTTTCCGAATTCATGGCCTTCCGTCTGACGTCGTTTCCGACAGAGGCCCGCAGTTCACGTCTCAATTTTGGAGGAGTTTTGCCGTTTGATTGGGGCTTCCGTCAGTCTCTCGTCCGGCTTTCATCCCCAGTCTAACGGTCAAGCCGAACGGGCCAATCAGACTGTTGGTCGCATTTACGCAGTCTTTCTTTTCGTAACCCTGCGTCTTGGTCAGAACAGCTCCCTGGGCAGAGTCGCCCACAACTCGCTTCCCTCGTCTGCTACCGGTCTATCTCCTTTTCAGAGTAGCCTCGGGTACCAGCCTCCGCTGTTCTCATCTCAGCTCGCCGAGTCCTGCGTCCCCTCCGCTCAGGCTTTTGTCCAGCGTTGCGAGCGCACCTGGAAGGGGTCAGGTCGGCACTTTGCCGTAATAGGGCGCAGACTGTGAGGGCCGCTAATAGCGTAGGACCAAGAGTCCTAGATATTGTTGCGGTCAGAGAGTATGGCTCTCCACTCAGAACCTTCCCCTTAAGACAGCTTCTCGCAAGTTGGCCCCGCGGTTCATTGGTCCGTTCCGTATTTCTCAGGTCATTAATCCTGTCGCAGTGCGACTTCTTCTCCCGCGCTATCTTCGTCGCGTTCACCCGGTCTTCCATGTCTCCTGTGTTAAGCCCGTTCTTCGCGCCCCCGCTCGTCCCTCCCCCCCCCCATCCTTGTCGAGGCGCACCCATCTACAGGGTTCGTAAGATTTTGGACATGCGCCCTCGGGGCCGTGGTCATCAGTACCTAGTGGATTGGGAGGGGTACGGTCCTGAGGAGAGGAGTTGGGTTCCCTCTCGGGACGTGCTGGACCGTTCGCTGATCGATGATTTCCTCCGTTGCCGCCAGGTTTCCTCTCGAGTGCGCCAGGAGGCGCTCGGTGAGTGGGGGGGGGGTACTGTCATGTCTTGTTATGTCTGTTCCTGTCCTTTCTCTTCACTCTGTCTCTCTCTGCTGGTCTTTTTAGGTTACCTTCTCTGTCTCTCATTCTTCAGCTGTTCTACATCTCCCCTAACTAGCTCATTCACTCTTTCCCACCTGTTCTCTCTTCCCCCTCTGATTAGGTCTCTATTTCTCTCTCTGTTCCTGCTACTTTCAGTGGCTGATTCTTGTTTGTGTTTTTGATGCCAGAAGCAAGCTGTCGTCTCGTTTGCTTCCACCTTGTCCTATCCTGTCGGAGTCTGCCTGGCAGGTGCATCCTGCATTATACTAACGTTCTTTTTGTTCCATTGACTACGTTGGAAGAGGATTTATGCCATTCCTGTTTTCATTAAAGAACTCTGTTTTCTGTTAAAACCGCTTATGGGTCTTCACTCAAGTACATAACATACAGAAGTGTTTTAGGGAGCGTTTGACAATGATGAGGGGTGGTCGTTTGCTCGCAGACCCATTACGGATGC
This sequence comes from Oncorhynchus masou masou, assembly GCF_036934945.1. Taxonomy (NCBI): domain Eukaryota; kingdom Metazoa; phylum Chordata; class Actinopteri; order Salmoniformes; family Salmonidae; genus Oncorhynchus; species Oncorhynchus masou. Next base: position 55,775,460 of record NC_088238.1, read on the forward strand.
AGACAATGAGGCAGTGGTCGCTGAGAACTTGGTTGAAAACAGCAGATGTGTATTTGGAGGGTAAGTTAGTTAGGATGATATCTATGAGGGTGCCCGTGTTTACAGATTTGGGGTTATATCTGGTAGGTTCATTGATAAGTTGTGTGAGATTGAGGGCATCAAGCTTAGATTGTAGGATGGCCGGGGTGTTAAGCAAGTCCCAGTTTAGGTCACCTAGTAGCACGAGCTCAGAAGATAGATGGGGGGCAATCAAATCACATATGGTGTCGAGGGTGAGAGACTTGTTTCTGGAAAGGTTAATTTTTAGAAGTAGAAGCTCAAATTGTTTGGGTACAGACCTGGATAGTAAGACAGAACTTTGCAGGCTATCTTTGCAGGAAATTGCAACACCGCCCCCTTTGGCAGTTCTATCTTGTCTGAAAATGTTGTAATTAGGAATGGAAATGTCAATATTTTTGGTGGTCTTCCTAAGCCAGGATTCAGACACGGCTAGGACATCCGGGTTGGCAGAGTGTGCTTGAGCAGTGAATAAAACAAACTTAGGGAGGAGGCTTCTAATGTTAACATGCATGAAACCAAGGCTTTTACGGTTACAGAAGTCAACAAATGAGAGAGCCTGGGGGTTGGGAGTGGAGGTAGACACTGCAGGGCCTGGATTAACCTCTACATCACCAGAGGAACAGAGGAGGAGTAGGATAAGGGTACGGCTAAAGGCTAACAGAACTGGACGCCTAGTATGTTCAGAACAGAGAGTAAATGAGCAGATTTCTGGGCACGGTAGAATATGTTCAAGGCATAATGTACAAAGAAAAGGTATAGTAGGATGTGAATACAGTGGGGGCAAACCTGTGCATATAGTGATAATGAAAGAGATATTGTCTTTAGAAATAGCATTTAAACCAGGTGATGTCACTGCGTGTGTGGGCGGTGGTGGAACTAAATTGTTAGCCGAGGCGTGTTGAGCAGTGTTAGAGGCTCTACAGTGAAATAAAACAATAGTTACAAACCAGAACAGCAATCGACACGGCGTGGTGACGTTAGGGGAAGGCATGCGTAGACGGGTGATCATACGGGTGATCATACAAGTCCAGTGCGTGGCTTCAAGCAGCTAGCGGCACGGGGCTAGCAGGCTAACAGAATGGCCTGAGAGGGATGACGCGACGGAGGGAAGTCTGTTGTGGCCCCTCGTGCAGTTACATCAGTGGACGGATCAGCAGGGCTCCGTGTGGTAAACCAGGCCAATTGGCAAAATATGTATAGTGGCCGAAGAAATATGTCCGAAGGGCCTCTTAAGCCAGCAGTCCAATGTCCTTTAGATGGCTAGCAGGCCGCAGATTAGCGGCTGTGCGTTCAGGGGTCGTTCGCTGCTATAATTCCAGGTGGGAAAAAATATATTTCAAAAACATCATAATACAATTTTTAAAACTAAATAAAAAAAATAGGTTCAGAGCTTGCGGAGCTTTCATGTCAGACTAATGCAGCCATAGAAATAACACTGGTTAAGCTTTTAATAAATATGAAAATAATACAATCACTCAACACCCCTATTGTTTTAACAGTCATGTATATGTATTCTGCTCTAAATCAATGGTTGCTCTCACTGCTTTTCATTAGCAACGATGACTAAGTGACATCTGACTTAATGACACATATCAGCAGGCTTTATGTCCACTCGAACTGGTTCATGATAAACCACGAGATACCGTACATGGCATGAGGCTATGACATGCAGCATTGGAATGTTTAAACCGTCGTGAGCCTGGGTCGTACGTAGAGGTTTCACTATGCAGACGCATTAGGACGTCTTGTGACAATCACCCGGAAATAAAGCACTTTGAGGCAGACATAAGGGAACACAGACAGAAGAGGGCTGTGTGTGTGTGTGTGTGTGTGTGTGTGTGTGTGTGTGTGTGTGTGTGTGCGCGTGCGTGTGTGTGCGTGTGTGTGTGGGTGTGGGTGTGGTACGTGTGTGCACACTGGCAGACAGCTGAGAGGAGCGAGAAGTGTGTCTCTGGTCTCCTCCCTCTATCCTCTGGTCTGGTCTCTCGCTCTATCCTCTGGTCTCTCCCTCTGTCCTCTGGTCTGGTCTCTCCCTCTCTCCTCTGGTCTGGTCTCTCTCTCTCTCTCTCTCTCTCACCTCTGGTCTGGTCTCTCCCTCCCTGGTCTGGTCTCTCCCTCTCTCTCCTCTGGTCTGGTCTCTCCCTCTCTCCTCTGGTCTGGTCTCTCCCTCTCTCCTCTGGTCTGGTCTCTCCCTCTATCCTCTGGTCTGGTCTCTCTCTCTCTCACCTCTGGTCTGGTCTCTCCCTCTCTGGTCTGGTCTCTCCCTCTCTCTCTCTCTCCTCTGGTCTGGTCTCTCCCTCTCTCCTCTGGTCTGGTCTCTCCCTCTCTCTTCTCTGGTCTGGTCTCTCCCTCTCTCTTCTCTGGTCTGGTCTCTCCCTCTCTCCTCTGGTCTGGTCTCCTCCCTCTCTCCTCTGGTCTGGTCTCTCCCACTCTCTCCTCTGGTCTGGTCTACTCCCTCTCTTCTCTGGTCTGGTCTCTCCCTCTCTCCTCTCACCTGGTCTCCTCCCTCTCTCCTCTGGTCTGGTCTCTCCCTCTGTCCTCTGGTCTGGTCTCTCCCTCTATTCTCTGGTCTGGTCTACTCCCTCTCTTCTCTGGCCTGGTCTCTCACTCTCATCTGGTCTCCTCCTTCTCTCCTCTGGTCTGGTCTCTCCCTCCCTCTACCCCTCCTCCCCTCTACTCTCCTTGCCTCTACCCCTGCTCCCTGCCCCATCACCTGTATCTCCTGACTGCCAAACCACCTCCCCTCTGGTCCCTAATCCAGAGATAAGCTCCTAATGCCTGCTGGAGAGAGAGTGAGACAGAGAGAGAGAGAGAGAGAGAGAAAGAGAGTGTGTGTGTGTGTGAGAGAGAGAGAGAGAGAGAGAGAGAGAGAGAGAGAGAGAGAGAGAGAGAGAGAGAGAGAGAGACTACAACCACCTAAAAGGAAGCGATTCCCAAACCTTCAATAACAAAGCCATCACCTACAGAGAGATGAACCAGGAGAAGAGTCCCCTAAGCAAGCTGGTCCCGGGGCTCTGTTCACAAACAGACCCCACAGAGCCCCAGGACAGCAACATAATTAGACCCAACCAAATCACGAGAAAACAAAAAGATAATTACTTGACACATTGGAAAGAATCAACAAAAAAACAGAGCAAACTAGAATGCTGTTTGGCCCTAAACAGAGACTACACAGTGGCAGCATACCTGACCACCGTGACTGACCCAAACTAAAGGAAAGCTTTGACTATGTACAGACTCAGTGAGCATAACCTTGCTATTGAGAAAGGCCGCCGAAGGCAGACCTGGCTCATAAGAGAAGACAGGCTATGTGCACACTGCCCACAAACTACCTAACCTACTGCCAAATGTATGACCATATTAGAAACACATTTTTCCCTCAGATTACACAGATCCACAAAGAATTCGAAAACAAATCCAATTTTGATAAACTCCCATATCTACTGGGTGGAATTCCACAGTGTGACATCACAGCAGCAACATTTGTGACCTGTTGCAACAAGAAAAGGGCAACCAGTGAAGAACAAACACCATTGTAAATATAACCATATTTATTTTCCTTTTTGTACTTCAACTATTTGCACATTGTTACTACACTGTATATAGACATACTCTGACATTTTAAAGGTCTTTATTCGTTTGAAATTTATGTAAGTGTAATGTTAACTGTTCATTTTTGTTGTTTATTTCACTTCTGTTTATTATCTATTTCACTTGCTTTGGCAATGTTCACATATGTTTCCCATGCCAATAAAGACCTTAAATTGAATTTAATTGAGACAGAGAGAGAGCGAGAGAGAGAGAGAGATTGAGTGTGTGTCTGTGTGTTTGTGTGTATGAGAGAGAGAGAGATTTAGAGAGAGGCGGAGAGAGAGGAGCGAGAGAGAGAGAGAGAGAAAGAGAGAGAGACAGATAGAGAGAGAGAGAGAGAGAGAGACAGAGAGAGAGAGAGAGAGAGAGAGAGGATATGTGAGAGTGAGGTTGCGCTTAACAACTTTGCAATCCGATTACAGTCTCAGCACATTTCCAAACAGTCCTTCAAGGTCCCTGTAAGTCCCAGAGAAGTTGGAGGAATTTAAGGAATTTGCTTATCTCTCCAACTCAAACAAGAATCTAGTACAGTGTTATTTGCAAAAGGGAATTTGATTCTCAATTACAATTACTTTGCATTATACTAGCATGATTTAGGACACATGGTATGTGCCGATTATATTCTATATAATTTTTTTATTACATTGTGCACGCACAGCATGACGGCAGTGTACCACAAGAGGGCAGCACTTGCATGGTCTTTTTGCATTCATTGTACAACTGTATGCCATTGACGATCAATAGGTAATAGGTAAGATAGGTAAGATAATCAATACGGAAATTCACCAACAACACTAATGGTTCTCCACAAGTACATAATGAGTTAGGGGGTGATTTGGGATTGGGCCTTATAGCCATTGCCTACAGTGGTGGAAAAAGTACTCAATTGTCATACTTGAGTAAAAGTAAAAGTAATCTGATGGCTCTTAGCCGTGGCCGCGTTCCCACATCGCCTCTCCTCCACTGGGGCTCTTAGCAGTGGCTGCGTTCCCACATCACCTCTCCTCCACTGGGGATATTAGCCGTGGCTGCGTTCCCACATCACCTCTCCTCCACTGGGGGAGATTAAATTGTGGCCGCGTTCCCACATCACCTCTCCTCCACTGGGGCTCTTAGCCGTGGCCGCGTTCCCACATCACCTCTCCTCCACTGGGGCTATTAGCCGTGGCTGCGTTCCCACATCATCTCTCCTCCACTGGGGCTATTAGCCGTGGCTGTGTTCCCACATCGCCTCTCCTCCACTGGGGCTATTAGCCGTGGCTGTGTTCCCACATCACCTCTCCTCCACTGGGGCTATTAGCCGTGGCTGTGTTCCCACATCACCTCTCCTCCACTGGGGCTATTAGCCGTGGCTGCGTTCCCACATCACCTCTCCTCCACTGGGGCTATTAGCCGTGGCTGCGTTCCCACATCACCTCTCCTCCACTGGGGCTATTAGCTGCGTTCCCACATCACCTCTCCTCCACTGGGGCTATTAGCTGCGTTCCCACATCACCTCTCCTCCACTGGGGCTATTAGCCGTGGCCTCGTTCCCACATCACCTCTCCTCCACTGGGGCTATTAGCTGCGTTCCCACATCACCTCTCCTCCACTGGGGCTATTAGCTGCGTTCCCACATCACCTCTCCTCCACTGGGGCTATTAGCTGCGTTCCCACATCACCTCTCCTCCACTGGGGCTATTAGCCGTGGCTGCGTTCCCACATCACCTCTCCTCCACTGGGGCTATTAGCCGTGGCTAAAAGTACCCAGCTGTCATACTTGAGTAAAAGTAAAGATACCTTAACAGAAAATGACTCAATAAAAGTGAAAGTCACCCAGTAAAATAATACTTGAGTAAAAGTAAAAAACTATTTGGTTTAAAATATACTTAATTATCAAAAGTAAATGGAATTGCTAAAATGTGCTTAAGTAAAAGTTAAAGTATGAATCATTTCAACTTCCATATACAAAGCAAACCAGATGACACAATTATTATTATTATTTTTCTGATGGATAGCTAGGGCCAACAGTCCAGCACTCAGACAGAATTTACAAAGAAGCATGTGTGTTTAGTGAGTCCACCAGATCAGAGGCAGTAGGGATGACCAGGGATGTTCTCTGTTTAGTGAGTCTACCAGATCAGAGGCAGTAGGGTTGACCAGGGATGTTCTCTGTTTAGTGAGTCCACCAGATCAGAGGCAGTAGGGATGACCAGTTATGTTCTCTGTTTAGTGAGTCCGCCAGATCAGAGGCAGTAGGGTTGACCAGGGATGTTCTCTGTTTAGTGAGTCCGCCAGATCAGAGGCAGTAGGGATGACCAGGGATGTTCTCTGTTTAGTGAGTCCGCCAGATCAGAGGCAGTTGGGATGACCAGGGATGTTCTCTGTTTAGTGAGTCCGCCAGATCAGAGGCAGTAGGGATGACCAGGGATGTTCTCTGTTTAGTGAGTCCACCAGATCAGAGGCAGTAGGGATGACCAGGGATGTTCTCTGTTTAGTGAGTCCTCCAGATCAGAGGCAGTAGCGATGACCAGGGATGTTCTCTGTTTAGTGAGTCCACCAGATCAGAGGCAGTAGGGATGACCAGGGATGTTCTCTGTTTAGTGAGTCTACCAGATCAGAGGCAGTAGGGTTGACCAGGGATGTTCTCTGTTTAGTGAGTCCGCCAGATCAGAGGCAGTTGGGATGACCAGGGATGTTCTCTGTTTAGTGAGTCCGCCAGATCAGAGGCAGTAGGGATGACCAGGGATGTTCTCTGTTTAGTGAGTCCGCCAGATCAGAGGCAGTAGGGATGACCAGGGATGTTCTCTGTTTAGTGAGTCCTCCAGATCAGAGGCAGTAGCGATGACCAGGGATGTTCTCTGTTTAGTGAGTCCACCAGATCAGAGGCAGTTGGGATGACCAGGGATGTTCTCTGTTTAGTGAGTCCGCCAGATCAGAGGCAGTAGGGATGACCAGGGATGTTCTCTGTTTAGTGAGTCCACCAGATCAGAGGCAGTTGGGATGACCAGGGATGGTTCTCTTGATACGTGTGTGAATTGGACCATTTTCCTGCCAAAATGTAACGAGTACTTTTGGGTGTCAGGGAAAATGTATGGAGTAAAAAGTGCATTATTTTCTTAAGGAATGTAGAGTGAAGTAAAAGTAAAAGTTGTCAAAAATATAAATAGTCAAGTAAAGTACAGATACACCCCAAAAATTACTTATGTAGTACTTTAAAGTATTTTTTAAGTACTTAAGTACTTTATATCACTGATTGTCTCCAATAAGGGGTATGTAGACAGGACAGTATCCTCAATGTCTATATTTATAGTTACAGCTTCAACGGGGTGGCAGTGTAGCCTCGTGGTTAGATCATTGGACTAGAAACCGAAAGGTTGCAAGTTCAAATCCCCGAGCTGACAAGGTACAAAATCTGTTGTTCATCTCGGACCTGCCTGGTGTGTTCCTTGTTCTTCATGATGCTCTCTGCGCTTTTAACGGACCTCTGAGACTATCACAGTGCAGGTGCATTTATACGTATGCATTGAGACTTGATTACACACAGGTGGATTGTATTTATCATCATTAGTCATTTAGGTCAACATTGGATCATTCAGAGATCCTCACTGAACTTCTGGAGAGAGTTTGCTGCAATGAAAGTAAAGGGCTGAATAATTTTGCACGCCCAATTTTTCAGTTTTTGATTTGTTAAAAAAGTTTGAAATATCCAATAAATGTCGTTCCACTTTATGATTGTGTCCCACTTGTTGTTGATTCTTCAGAAAAAAATACAGTTTTATATCTTTATGATTGAAGCCTGAAATGTGGCAAAAGGTCGCAAAGTTCAAGGGGGCCGAATACTTTCGTAAGGCACTGTATGCATGCAGCTTTTCACACTTACATTTATAAAGGAAATATGCAAGGAAATCGCTCTGAGGTGTAATATTGGTTCCCATTGCTGTGAGATATGATACCGTTGTGGTTGGATTAAAGTTCACTTCCTAAGTGGTTTGTTTCAAGGTTTAACGTGCATGTTAAGACCTACACAAGCTAAAAATAGGCATTGGATCTGAGCGGCTAGTTTTCAACTGAACACCCGTGTTCTTCTATTCTCTTTAATATGATTGACAAGTTCAATTCGGTGTGAAGCCTCTGGCTGCACGTTCACTTCATGTGAAAGATTTGTCGTTCTGCAGAAGTATTCGTCTCTATAATGTCTCTCGTCTCATGGGGTGAGCAGAGTGCCACTAATTTAATTCAGTTTTAAACATATCTGTTGCACCAGGGGCCAAAATGACCTGTGTTGCCTGCCGTTCACCTGTGGTCCCCCGCGGCCTGTATGCCAAAACTCTCTGTAGTTCTCCCTACTGAACAGCCGACCGTGTATAAAGTGACTGAGTTTATACGTCGACTTGTTCTTTAAGTGGTGCACAAAATAAAAAAGACTGAAAAGACCAAATAAATGTATTTTTTGTAAAAGTGAGTAAATACAGGCCCACTCGATAGTCACTGTTTCAAACGCTCCCACCTTGCAGGCACGAGATTTATTTACATTTACAGCCACAATTGGAAGTCAAGACAACCACACAAATGGATAAAGATGCATTTAGTAAGAAAATGATTATTAACTGATTATAAACAGAAACAGGGAGATTGGGGGAACTCTGGTCCGGCGGACAGGCACCTGCTACTTGCTGCAGGGCGTGACTCGACCACACAGTTCTGCACGAGGAGCTCATTTCTTGGGGCAGCGGTCGTGGCAGGCGCAGGTGAGAGCAGCGACCAGGACCACGAACTCATTGAAATCCACCTCAGAGTCTCCATTATGGTCCAAAGCCTTCATCAGCTTGTCACAGTCCCCAGGGTTCTTAGAAGCCTGCAGAGAGACGGAGGAGAACGAGGAGGTCCCACAAAACAACAGGATTCATCTCAACGACTGTTATTCACACAAATAGCGTGACGTATAAACTAGAATTGACTTCATGGATGGGACAATAAAGAGTTTTTGAATTGAATACATTTTGTCTGCAGTGTGGCGTTGGCAGTGTACAGTACCTTCAGGAGAGAAGGCAGCTCCTTTTCTATCATGGTTTTGAGCTCAGCCTTGCTCAGCGTGCCCTTGTTGCCTTCGGCTCCAGAGTACTTGTCAAAGGTCTTCAGGAGGATGGCCATCGCTGTCTCCAGTTGGGACATGACTGCTACTGGTGATGATAAAGTTGGGGCAACAACTCCAAGGCTTCGGCGACCGGACAGGAGGAGAGGTGAAGGCACAGACCGGGTGGAATTGAAGTCTGCTTTATATTCTGCTCATGTATTAATGTTGACTGATGTTTGAATCAAGGAACTTACTAAAGCCACTGTTGGCTCAGTGCTTGGGAGGTGGCAGTGACCGATAGTGTTTGATTTGGGGGAGTTTACTGTTGTGTCAACATTATCTTAACATCAAAACGCCTATTGCAAACTTTACCTCAATGTCTGGCTCCATAGAATGCTGTCGTGCCACTTTGTCAAAATTGGATTTGATTCAAGAATAGTTCAAGTGTTCTTCGGGAGCTGTTTGGATCCTTGTGCGTTGTGACTGTTTTCCTTCAGAGCTGCTGTTAACTTACTTTTGAGTGGCTTTTTGGACACAGGCCTGATGAGTTTTGGTTGGCTACATTAAATGGTTACACTCCGATTAGAGTGTTTCTGTACGAATATTCTGTAACTAGAGGTGAGATAAGATCACATCATATTCTTTGATCAATACCACATGACCTGACCAGGCATAATGCGGGACTATAGTTGCAGTGTACGAGAGAATATAGATTATATACCGAACGAAAAAAATAAATGCAACATGTATAGTGTTGGTCCCATGTTTCAAGAGCTGAAATAAAAGATCCCAGAAATCCATACGCACAAAAAGCTTATTTCCCTCAGATTTTGTGCACAAATTTGTTTACGTCCTTGTTAGTGAGCATTTCTCATTTGCCAAGATAATACATCCACCTGACAGGTGTAGCATATCAAGAAGCTGATTAAACAGCCTGATCATTACACAGGTGCACCTTGTGCTGGGGACAATGAAAGGCCACTCTAACATGTTCCATTTTGTCACACAACACAATGCAACAGTTGTTTCAAGTTTTGAGGGAGTGTGCAATTGGCATGCTGACTGCAGGAATGTCAACCAGTGCTGTTGCCAGAGAATTTAATGTTAATTTCTCTACCATAAGCCGCCTCCAATGTCGTTTTAGAGAATTTGGCAGTACGTCCAACCGACCTCACAACCGCAGACCACGTGTATGGCATCGTGTTTATTGGTTGTCAATGTTGTGAACAGAGAGCCCCATGGTGGTAGTGGGGTTATGGTATGGGCAGGAATTTTTCAATGAATTGCATTTTATCGATGGCAATTTGAATGCACAGAGATACCATGTTAAGATCCTGAGGCCCATTGTTGTGTCATTCATCCGCAGCCATTGCCTCATGTTTCAGTATAATGCACGGCCCCATATCACAAGGATCTGTACACAATTTCTGGAAGCTGAAAATGTACCAGTTCTTCCATGGCCTGCACAATCACCAGACATGTCTCCCATTGAGCATGTTTGGGATGCTCTGGATTGACATGTACGACAGCGTGTTCCAGTTCCCACAGGCCACAATCAACAGCCTGATCAACTCTATGTGAGAGAGGTGTGTCACGCTGCACGAGGCAAATGGTCACCAGATACTGACTGGCTCTCTGAGCCTCACCCCTACCTTGTTTTTAAAGGTATCTGTGACCAACAGATGTATATCTGTATTCCCAGTCATGTGAAATCCATAGATTAAGGCCGATTTAATTCATATCAATTGACTGATTTTCTTATATGAATTGTAACTCAGTAAAATCTTTAAAATTGTTGCATGTTGTGTTTATATTTTTGTTTTGCGTAGTTTCCCTAGTCTTAGATGAAGTGTTAGCGGGTCCCAGTTCTGTTTGTGCTGTTTAGCCAACATATCTGGAGCCAGGCTAGAAGAGGGTATCCCCACAGACAGAACAATGAGACAGATATTTCACAGGATGTATAAATGTGAAGCACCCGGTTGGTGTTTCCACTAACTACCAAATATGGTAGTGAGAGGAAGCACACTGGCAGGCAGTGGGAAAAGATGGAATGAGGTGGATTTTTGGCCGACATTCTGCACATTTTCTCATCGATTAAACATTTGATTTTTATACAGTTTTCTGTTCCCAAAACTAGAATCTGTTAAAAGAACAAAGTAAACTACGTTTTATAGACTTCACTCTTTTCAAAGGTTTAAAAAAATGCAAAGGCGAATTGAGTTATTGCACACTTCACAGAGTAGGCGTTCCGTAACGGAAATATGCAGATAATACTAGAACGCGCCAATAGGATATGTGATTGACTCTGCCCACCTCCTTCTTTGTTCTGCACACTCTGACTCATTTGTTCCCATTTGAAACGACAAGCTGTGGTCTATCTTGGTTAAGTTATGAAAATCTTTGGGTATCTCTGTTCTGTGTGTGAATCTGGTCACCTGTAGCACTGTTTCCTGGAAATGCTGCTCTCTTTTCTGGTAAACATTTATGATCCCTATATAGTGACGCTTTCTTCCAAAGACAACCTGTGTGTCTGCGTGCATCGCAAAATCAATACATTTTCAGTCTTCTACATCTTACAGTAATCAATCATCCGCTGAATTAAACATGTTTGTTCAATATCAAAACACAACTTCATATATCAGATGAATCTCTGACGATAACAAGTAAACGTGTAAATAGGAAACCAAGGATCTTGCCATACGGTGTTAGCAGTGAGAATGTGTTGCTGTGCCTAACAATTCTGTCTTGGTAGGAGTGCAGCCATGGTTACAAACTGTTGTTTGTTTTTATAAGATGTGAGTAGGTGTGTGTCTGCTTACCTTGTAACTGCAGGACCGAGTGACTCATTGGGGCAAGTTGTAGGATAATACATTAATATATATAATGTGTTTAGCGTTGACAACTATTGTGAGCATATCATTTGTTAGCTGTGAGCAACTGATAAGAGTGTCAGCTAAACAGCTCTTAATAGCTGAAATGTACACGATCTGTTACTCAAATAATTTCACAACGTGTATGAGTGTGTGTCAATTTGTAAGGCAATCACATCTATTGTTATTGTAAAACTGTTCTGTTTCTCATTTCTGTTCATCCTGTAGTCGACAGCAGACGAGGGGCCACGGTTACTACCTGAGATATGAGCATATACTGTCACCACCGTCTGCTCTGTTTCCATTTCCTGTCACTGACCTATGAGAGAGCCTATGAGAGAGCCTATGAGAGAGCCTACGAGTGAGCCCCCAGATACCATCATTTCCACTGGTGATATAACACCAGTCAAACCGAGAATCTTTAGGCTGCATCTCTGGACTGGATGATGCTCAATCATTGGGCATTTTTTCAATTCTACTGTATGTTCCATTTGCAGTCATTATTATTGTCAAAACGCACTCAGTGATGTGTCTCTTGTGTCGTATAATTTCCTCTTTTTCTCTTTCTCTTGTCAGACACATGGACATGTACGTGCGCACACACACACTGTTCATGTGAACACTGGCTTTTGCATAGGTCTAAGATACAAACCAGAGTTAAATAAAGAGTAACTATTCACAGATCTTTGTAAAAGTACCTCATTGCACAACCCAAATTTACATGAGTTTCTCTTTCACTTCCTCACTGGAGAATAAAATACATTCCACACAGTAAAAATGGTTTAAAGAAGAAACAATAGCAGTAAGTACCTACTGCAATCAAATTTAAAACAAATACACACACATCAAAAATACACTGTACATACATACTGTAAGATGACTGACACATGAAACGCAATAGAAAAATACATTCACAGCCGGTCCTTAACCTTTGTCTTGGGTTGGTAAAGCCAAGTAATCAAGTGATTCATACACCTGGACTTGACACTGAGAGAGAGAGAGAGATTGAGAGAGAGGAAAAGTCAGCAATGCATATAGGATAACACAGACTTCAGAAACGTTTTGATATCTTAAGTGAGATCACCATGCCTATAGAACTTACTCCACTAAATCAGGATAGGAATATTAGCCTGTCAGTAGGGTGTTGGACGGTGTATCGTGGCGGTAGGTGGTATGATGTGATTAGCCTGTGAGTAGGGTGTTGGACGGTGTATCGTGGCGGTAGGTGGTATGATGTGATTAGCCTGTGGAGTAGGGTGTTGGACGGTGTATCGTGGCGGTAGGATGTGATTAGCCTGTGAGTAGGGTGTTGGACGGTGTATCGTGGCGGTAGGTGGTATGATGTGATTAGCCTGTGAGTAGGGTGTTGGACGGTGTATCGTGGCGGTAGGATGTGATTAGCCTGTGAGTAGGGTGTTGGACGGTGTATCGTGGCGGTAGGTGGTAGGATGTGATTAGCCTGTGAGTAGGGTGTTGGACGGTGTATCGTGGCGGTAGGATGTGATTAGCCTGTGAGTAGGGTGTTGTACGGTGTATCGTGGCGGTAGGATGTGATTAGCCTGTGAGTAGGGTGTTGGACGGTGTATCGTGGCGGTAGGTGGTATGATGTGATTAGCCTGTGAGTAGGGTGTTGGACGGTGTATCGTGGCGGTATGATGTGATTAGCCTGTGAGTAGGGTGTTGGACGGTGTATCGTGGCGGTAGGTGGTATGATGTGATTAGCCTGTGAGTAGGGTGTTGGACAGTGTATCGTGGCGGTAGGATGTGATTAGCCTGTGAGTAGGGTGTTGGACGGTGTATCGTGGTGGTAGGTGGTATGATATGATTAGCCTGTGAGTAGGGTGTTGGACGGTGTATCGTGGCGGTAGGTGGTATGATGTGATTAGCCTGTCAGTAGGGTGTTGGACGGTGTATCGTGGCGGTAGGTGGTATGATGTGATTAGCCTGTGAGTAGGGTGTTGGACGGTGTATCGTGGCGGTAGGATGTGATTAGCCTGTGAGTAGGGTGTTGGACGGTGTATCGTGGCGGTAGGTGGTATGATGTGATTAGCCTGTGAGTAGGGTGTTGGACGGTGTATCGTGGCGGTAGGTGGTATGATGTGATTAGCCTGTGAGTAGGGTGTTGGACGGTGTATCGTGGCGGTAGGATGTGATTAGCCTGTGAGTAGGGTGTTGGACGGTGTATCGTGGCGGTAGGTGGTATGATGTGATTAGCCTGTGAGTAGGGTGATGGACGGTGTATCGTGGCGGTAGGATGTGATTAGCCTGTGAGTAGGGTGTTGGACGGTGTATCGTGGCGGTAGGATGTGATTAGCCTGTGAGTAGGGTGTTGGACGGTGTATCGTGGCGGTAGGTGGTATGATGTGATTAGCCTGTGAGTAGGGTGTTGGACGGTGTATCGTGGCGGTAGGATGTGATTAGCCTGTGAGTAGGGTGTTGGACGGTGTATCGTGGGGGTAGGTGGTATGATGTGATTAGCCTGTGAGTAGGGTGTTGGACGGTGTATCGTGGCGGTAGGTGGTATGATGTGATTAGCCTGTGAGTAGGGTGATGGACGGTGTATCGTGGCGGTAGGATGTGATTAGCCTGTGAGTAGGGTGTTGGACGGTGTATCGTGGCGGTATGATGTGATTAGCCTGTGAGTAGGGTGTTGGACGGTGTATCGTGGCGGTAGGTGGTATGATGTGATTAGCCTGTGAGTAGGGTGTTGGACGGTGTATCGTGGCGGTAGGATGTGATTAGCCTGTGAGTAGGGTGTTGGACGGTGTATCGTGGGGGTAGGTGGTATGATGTGATTAGCCTGTGAGTAGGGTGTTGGACGGTGTATCGTGGCGGTAGGTGGTATGATGTGTTTAGCCTGTGAGTAGGGTGTTGGACGGTGTATCGTGGCGGTAGGATGTGATTAGCCTGTGAGTAGGGTGTTGGACGGTGTATTGTGGCGGTAGGTGGTAGGATGTGATTAGCCTGTGAGTAGGGTGTTGGACGGTGTATTGTGGCGGTAGGATGTGATTAGCCTGTGAGTAGGGTGTTGGACGGTGTATCGTGGCGGTAGGATGTGATTAGCCTGTGAGTAGGGTGTTGGACGGTGTATCGTGGCGGTAGGTGGTATGATGTGATTAGCCTGTGAGTAGGGTGTTGGACGGTGTATCGTGGCGGTAGGATGTGATTAGCCTGTGAGTAGGGTGTTGGACGGTGTATCGTGGCGGTAGGATGTGATTAGCCTGTGAGTAGGGTGTTGGACGGTGTATCGTGGCGGTAGGTGGTATGATGTGATTAGCCTGTGAGTAGGGTGTTGGACGGTGTATCGTGGCGGTAGGATGTGATTAGCCTGTGAGTAGGGTGTTGGACGGTGTATCGTGGGGGTAGGTGGTATGATGTGATTAGCCTGTGAGTAGGGTGTTGGACGGTGTATCGTGGCGGTAGGTGGTATGATGTGATTAGCCTGTGAGTAGGGTGATGGACGGTGTATCGTGGCGGTAGGATGTGATTAGCCTGTGAGTAGGGTGTTGGACGGTGTATCGTGGCGGTATGATGTGATTAGCCTGTGAGTAGGGTGTTGGACGGTGTATCGTGGCGGTAGGTGGTATGATGTGATTAGCCTGTGAGTAGGGTGTTGGACGGTGTATCGTGGCGGTAGGATGTGATTAGCCTGTGAGTAGGGTGTTGGACGGTGTATCGTGGGGGTAGGTGGTATGATGTGATTAGCCTGTGAGTAGGGTGTTGGACGGTGTATCGTGGCGGTAGGTGGTATGATGTGTTTAGCCTGTGAGTAGGGTGTTGGACGGTGTATCGTGGCGGTAGGATGTGATTAGCCTGTGAGTAGGGTGTTGGACGGTGTATTGTGGCGGTAGGTGGTAGGATGTGATTAGCCTGTGAGTAGGGTGTTGGACGGTGTATTGTGGCGGTAGGATGTGATTAGCCTGTGAGTAGGGTGTTGGACGGTGTATCGTTCTAGGATGTGATTAGCCTGTGAGTAGGGTGTTGGACGGTGTATCGTGGCGGTAGGTGGTATGATGTGATTAGCCTGTGAGTAGGGTGTTGGACGGTGTATCGTGGCGGTATGATGTGATTAGCCTGTGAGTAGGGTGTTGGACGGTGTATCGTGGCGGTAGGTGGTATGATATGATTAGCCTGTGAGTAGGGTGTTGGACGGTGTATCGTGGCGGTAAGTGGTATGATGTGATTAGCCTGTCAGTAGGGTGTTGGACGGTGTATCGTGGCGGTAGGTGGTATGATGTGATTAGCCTGTGAGTAGGGTGTTGGACGGTGTATCGTGGCGGTAGGATGTGATTAGCCTGTGAGTAGGGTGTTGGACGGTGTATCGTGGCGGTAGGTGGTATGATGTGATTAGCCTGTGAGTAGGGTGTTGGACGGTGTATCGTGGCGGTAGGTGGTATGATGTGATTAGCCTGTGAGTAGGGTGTTGGACGGTGTATCGTGGCGGTAGGATGTGATTAGCCTGTGAGTAGGGTGTTGGACGGTGTATCGTGGCGGTAGGTGGTATGATGTGATTAGCCTGTGAGTAGGGTGATGGACGGTGTATCGTGGCGGTAGGATGTGATTAGCCTGTGAGTAGGGTGTTGGACGGTGTATCGTGGCGGTAGGATGTGATTAGCCTGTGAGTAGGGTGTTGGACGGTGTATCGTGGCGGTATGATGTGATTAGCCTGTGAGTAGGGTGTTGGACGGTGTATCGTGGCGGTAGGTGGTATGATGTGATTAGCCTGTGAGTAGGGTGTTGGACGGTGTATCGTGGCGGTAGGATGTGATTAGCCTGTGAGTAGGGTGTTGGACGGTGTATCGTGGCGGTAGGATGTGATTAGCCTGTGAGTAGGGTGTTGGACGGTGTATCGTGGCGGTAGGATGTGATTAGCCTGTGAGTAGGGTGTTGGACGGTGTATCGTGGCGGTAGGTGGTATGATGTGATTAGCCTGTGAGTAGGGTGTTGGACGGTGTATCGTGGCGGTAGGTGGTATGATGTGTACTGATTATGAGACTCACCCATTGGGTGGATCCTCTGGAGGAGGAAGAGCTCTGATTGGCTGCCTCTTCCAGCTCCTCCATATTCAACTCCTCGTCCTCATGGTTGGGAGTCTCGTGGATCACCCTGACTGTTCTGTCTGGGGCACCACCTGTATACCCCATACACATACAGTGTTGTGAACAAAATATTTGCCTCTTTTTCTAATTTTCTCAACTTTTACATATTTTTGATGCTGAAAGTTATCTGATCTTCAAAGAAAACAGAACATTAGATGAAGGGAACCTGAGTGAACAAATAAAACAACATTACATGCTTATTTCATGTATTCCATTAACAAAGTTGTGCAAAACCCAATGCCTCGGGGTGTGAAAAAGTAATTGCCCCCTTTACACAAAAAAAAACAGCTTGTACTATCTTTAGCTGTAATGACTCCAACCAAACTCTTCCTGTAGTGGTTGATCAGTCTCTTACGTCTCTGTGGAGGCTTTTTGGCCCACGCTTCAATGCAGAACTGCTGTAACTCAGTGACATTTGTGGGTTTTCAATCATGAACTGCTCATTTCAAGTCCTGCCAAAACATCTGAATTGGGATTAGGTCTGGACTTTGACTAGGCCATTCCAAAATGTCAAATTTGTTTATTTTTTAGACATTTTCATGTAGACTTGATTGTGTATTTTGGATCAATGTCTTGCTGCATGACCCAGCTGTGCCTCAGCTTCAGCTCACAGACTGATGGCCTGACATTCTCCTGTTGATTTCTCTGATGCAGAGCAGAATTCATGGTTCCTTCTATTAAGGCAAGTCGTCCAGGTCCTGAGGCAGCAAAGCCTCCTCAAACCATCACACAACCACCACCATGCTTGACCTTTGGTATAAGGTTCTTACTGTGGAGTGCAGTGCTTGGTTTCCGCCAGGCATAATGGGACCCATGTCGTCCGAAAAATTATACTTTGGACTCATCTGTCCATAGAACATTCTTCCAAGAGTCTTGATGATCATCCAGGTGCTTCCTGGCAAACTTGAATCAACTTTTTGGATGAGATGGGTCCCAGTATGTCTGGCAAAAAGTTTTTTTTGTAAACTTAGGTTACCTTTATCTAATTTTAGGTTTTGGTTGAAGATCTATTAAAAATATGCAAAAATGTAGAAAATTAGAAAGGGCGCAATACTTTTTACACAGGTTTATACTTTTTCACGGGTTTGTAGATATCAAGGGCGTACACAGAAAAACAACCAAATAACAGGATGCGTCAACTCACTGTCTTACACGGAAACAAGGTGTTACAGCATTGAATATATACTGTAACTCTGATCTGTTGCGAAATAGGCTCGAAATACAAAACTAGGGACTGTTGCAAGTTTAGGTTGAAACGGCTTGAAAGACAAGACTCCGTGGCTGCTCTATAGAAATGAAAAAATGTACATCGTCGGATTGTAAGGTTCTGATCTACTCTATGAATGTACACATATGTAAACGTTGTTTGACAAGCTGCCAACTCTTTTATAAGCACACGGGTGTAGTATCCTATAGCAGTGTTTGACTTGGACTGAAACAGGTGCCGTTTCTCATGTTGGGGGCTGGTACTGTTTAATATTTAGATGCAGTAGCTCCACAAAACCTAAATAATATTCTACGAGAGGAATAGGAGCTCAAGCAGTAGACCATGTGAGGTGTCGACACTCAGCTCCAGTCAAACACTGATATAAAGATGTAAAATAAACATAATATCACAATGCCCTCTGACCTTGGTGTCTTTTCCATGCCCTGTACAGGCAGATGAGAGGGGGGAGGAACAGGGTCAGGACAGCAAGTGGAATCATGATAGGCAGCTGCTGGGACAGTTTTTCTTCTGAGAAATCTGCTGTGCAGAAAGAGTGGAGTTATTAGCAAATTATTGCAATAAGATTGGATCTATAACCAGTTTAACTTGTTCTTAATGTATAACTTTCCCCAAAGAAATGTTAACTGTCTCTAATCAATACTCGCCATTGTTTGTCGTGTTTTGGAACGTAACTGTTATTCGTGTCCCATTCCCCACGGATTCAATAAGAGATGGGATCTCTAAAGAAACTTTACAGACGTAAGTACCCGTGTAATTTTTAGTGACGTTTGAGATGGTCCAATTTGAGCAGTTACAGGCTACATTCTGCTGAGATGCCCTGTCATAACACTGACTGTAGGTGACCAGGACACTCTTATATTTTATCTCGCTGTGTCCTTCTTTTTTATGCCAATTAACTGTCCCTCTTGACACATTTTGATTCCAGCAGCACTGGATCTGAACAGTGTCCCCCTCTGTTACTGTTACATTATGAGGAGACTGGACCACCACCAACATGCCTCTTATCTCTGTGGAGAGACAGAGAAAACAACATATTAGTGTAACATCAAATGACAAGGCTAAATAGTATGATATGCATGAAGCTGATGTAATATATTCAAATTAGGGTGGTACCATTGCCAAATCTGAATAATTATTACCATATAAAACATGGTATGAAACAGGGTATAAAACATAGTTTTATTAATTCTACAAGCATTGCTGTTGATGTTAATGACACCAAAATAAATGCATTGACGACAGTGAAATGAATGAAAACAAGTTAAGAGACACTATAAGGTAATGTCCAGACCAGTAGAATGTAAATTACCGTCCATTTAAAAACATTGTGATGTCTTTGCCCGATGAGCCAAGATGGTGTTGGTTTAATCTAAGATAATGATGGTCCAAATAAATGTGTAACTCAATATTTTGTAACCTACCACAAGAAGAGAGGGAACTGAGGGAGGAGAGGAGCAGCCAGACCAACAGATGCTTCATCTTTCTGGAAGGATATCAGAATGAGGCCAGTCACTCAGCCTTCAGGTGCTGTGGCCTCCCCCTCTACACTCACACCCAAGGCATGAGAATCACAACTGACACACACTCGCTGTGGACTTCCTCTGATGACGCACTGAAATGTTAACCACAGAGTCGCTTCTCTCCATCTTTCTCTCTCTTCTTTATGTGTTCTTTCTTCATGCTGAACCTATGACCCAGTAATGTTATCTTCTTTTGGTCCTGCTGTCTGCTCTATACCAGTTGATTTCAAGTATCTGCAGTTCTGAACCAGCTTTATTTGTTGATTAAAGATCTAGTCAAAAGTTTTGTCAGTACATAATACTTTTGTGGATTCTTACATTATGAATTACAATTATTGACAGACTTACATGGACTTTTCTTCCACTGGTAGCTATAGTAACAGAATATGGCCACCAGTATGACTGGGAGACATCTCAAGGTGTAGGAGACTTGTTACGTCTCTCGTCGGAAGGCCTGGACCAAAACGCAACGTGGTAAGTGTTCATGATTCTTTATTACTCAAAACACTCGAACAAAATAACAAAAGAGAAAAAACAAACAGTTCTGTAAAGCAAATAAAATATATAGAAAACAACTACCCACAAAACACAGGTGGGAAAATGTTTGTATGATTCCCAATCAGAGACAACGATAGACAGCTGCCTCTGATTGGGAACCACACTCGGCCAAAAACAAAGAAATAGGAAACTAGAATGCCCACCCTAGTCACACCCTGGCCTAACCAAAATAGAGAATAAAAGCCTCTCTATGGCCAGGGCATGACAGTTCCCCTCCCCCCCCAAAGGTACGGACTCCGGCAGCAAAACCTGACTGTAAAGGAGAAGGTCCGGGTGGGCATCACTTCACGGCCGTGGCTCCGGTGTGGGACGTAGACCCCCCTCCGCCCGCAGATCCCTTCGCTTTGGTGGCAGCCCTGGTGCATGGACCTTCACTGGAGGAACCGGGCCGCAGATCATCGCCAGAAGAACCAGACCACCCCAATCATCGCTGGAGGCTCCGGACTGGGGACCGTCGCTGGAGGCTCCGGACTGGGGACCGTCGCTGGAGGCTCCGGACTGGGGACCGTCGCTGGAGGCTCCGGACTGGGGACCGTCGCTGCAGGCTTCGTGCCATGGATCATCACTGGAGGCTTCGTGCCATGGATCATCACTGGAGGCTTCGTGCCATGGATCATCACTGGAGGCTTCGGGCCATGGATCATCACTGGAGGCATGGTGCCATGGATCATCACTAGAGGCTTCGAACGTGGAGCCGGAGACAGGTCTCACCGGACTGAGGAGACGTACTGGCAGCCTAGCGAGTGGAGCTGCCACAACACACCCTGGCTGGATACCCACTCTAGCTCAGTGAGTGTGGAGAGCTGGCACAGGACACACTGGGCTATGACCGTGCACTGGAGGCATAGTGCGTAGAGCCAGCGCAGGACACACTGGGCTATGACCGTGCACTGGAGGCATAGTGCGTAGAGCCAGCGCAGGACACACTGGGCTATGACCGTGCACTGGAGGCATAGTGCGTAGAGCCAGCGCAGGACACACTGGGCTATGACCGTGCACTGGAGGCATAGTGCGTAGAGCCAGCGCAGGACACACTGGGCTATGACCGTGCACTGGAGGCATAGTGCGTAGAGCCAGCGCAGGACACACTGGGCTATGACCGTGCACTGGAGGCATAGTGCGTAGAGCCAGCGCAGGACACACTGGGCTATGACCGTGCACTGGAGGCATAGTGCGTAGAGCCAGCGCAGGACACACTGGGCTATGACCGTGCACTGGAGGCATAGTGCGTAGAGCCAGCGCAGGACACACTGGGCTATGACCGTGCACTGGAGGCATAGTGCGTAGAGCCGGCGCAGGACACACTGGGCTATGACCGTGCACTGGAGGCATTAGTGCGTAGAGCCGGCGCAGGACACACTGGGCTATGACCGTGCACTGGAGGCATAGTTCGTAGAGCCGGCGCAGGACACACTGGACTATGACCGTGCACTGGAGGCATAGTGCGTAGAGCCAGCGCAGGACACACTGGGCTATGACCGTGCACTGGAGGCATAGTGCGTAGAGCCAGCGCAGGACACACTGGGCTATGACCGTGCACTGGAGGCATAGTGCGTAGAGCCGGCGCAGGACACACTGGGCTATGACCGTGCACTGGAGGCATAGTTCGTAGAGCCGGCGCAGGACACACTGGACCGTGGAGGTGCACCGGAGGTCTGGAGCACAGAGCTGGCATAACTCATCCTGGCTGGATACCCCCCTTAGCCCGGCAAGTATGGTGAGCTGGAACAGGCCACATTGGGCTTTGCTGGCGAACCGGGGACACCGTGCGTAGAGCTGGCGCAGGATAACCTGGGCCAAAGAGACACACCGGAGGCCAGGTACGCTGAGCCGGCACAATCCGTCCTGGCTGAATGCCCACTCTAGCACGGCCACTGCAGGGAGCTCCACTGCCTATCTCCCCTTGCGTAAGTATAGGGAATATTGGCCTAGAAATTACAGTAATCTTGGAAAAAAATACTGTAGAAAAGTGACAGTCACACGATCTGTATTACAGGAATAATAACTAGTGTATACAGGGTATCCCGCACGTCAACCTTCAGAGGGTTCACCTACAGTCGTGGACAAAAGTTGAGAATGACACAAATATTCATTTCCACAAAGTCTGCTGCCTCAGTGTCTTTAGATATTGTCAGATGTTACTATGGAATACTGAAGTATAATTACAAGCGTTTCACAAGTGTCAAAGGCTTTTATTGAAAATTACATGAAGTTGATGCAATGAGTCAATATCTGCATTGTAGACTCTTCTTTTTCAGGACCTCTGCAATCCGCCCTGGCATGCTGTCAATTAACTTCTGGGCCACATCCTGACTGTTGGCAGCCCATTCTTGCATAATCAATGCTTGGAGTTTGTCAGAATTTGTGGGTTTTTGTTTGTCCACCCGCCTCTTAAGGATTGACCACAAGTTCTCAATGGGATTAAGGTCTGAGGAGTTTCCTGGCCATGGACCCATATCAATATTTTGTTCCCCGAGCCACTTAGTTATCACTTTTGCCTTATGGCAATGTGCTCCATCATGCTGGAAAAGGCATTGTTCGTTCACAAAGCTCTTCCTGGATGACAAGGTAAAAATCTGTCATTCTGCCATGAAATAGGCAGTTACCCAACTGTTCGGCCGTCATTGTGAAGAATGTCCTTTACCGACTTGCCTAGTTTAAAAAAAAATACATACTTATTCACATCTTTAGCGGTTTATTTCCACAACAAAACGTTCAGATTGATCACTGGGTGCTCTTGATATGAATGTTGCATTTCAGAGCCAATGGAAAGGGCCAATTCAAGTGAAGTGACAGGTTTACGTGTGTGTAAGGTAGTTAGATATTACTGCATGGTCGGAACTAGAAGCACAAGCATTTCGCAAACACTTGCATTACCATATGCATGTGACCAATACAATTTGATTTATAGACTGATGTCATCCTATGGAAAGTACTTATTCTCTAAGGCCAATAACAGGAAGTGGCCGTGTGGTCTACTGTGGGCAAACAGGAAGAACATTTCTCACTAACGCCATACAGATGAACAATCTTACCGCTACTCAAACAGTGAGGTTATGAGGGTTTCAGATGCTTGAGGTGTCAATAATGACCTTCCCCTCTCCAAGGCCTTAAAAAAAAACACAAGAACTTCAACTGAGGAAAATAAAGAAATAGACACAAAATGGAGCGACTCCCTATTTTAGATTATCCTCAATTTAATACAGAAAAAGTAGACCGGCACTTAAAGACAATCCACATCCTGGTCATGCAATGTCCCGTGTTACATTAGAGAAAGTACATTACAGAATGTTTAATCCCATGATCTACATGTCAGAAGGCCTCTCTTCAGATTAGTCATCCATCTTCACAGAAGACTGAAGGGTAACAGGAACTGTCTACTTGAGCTTGAAGTAAACAAAGAAGGTCCTGATTTCTTTGGGTGATATGGTCACGTTGAACTCTCCTTTCACACCAACACTTGACCTCTTGACCCCTGAAAACAGACAAACAAATACTAGGACGAAGACCAAAAAACAATTGTAAACACTTATTTTCCTTCAGATTTCACAGGTGGGTTGACAACACTACAGCCTACTCCAACTGAATGGACAGCTCCTGAAGGTACACTGACACAGTAACTTCTTCTTCGTCTCTCATCGTTGAACAAAAAGGCATGTATCCAGATGCAACCTTTCACCCCCACCAATGCTGAACTGAAGCTTACCAACACTCTCACCCCTCCCAGGGTCTTCTGAAGCATTCCACTTCCACCTCTGGAGGTCGGAGATATCCCAGGTTCCTGTGAGAGAGCGCTCCTCCAACGCTCTCACTTCCCCAATGCCCCGCAGCACTTCCTGTTTTACACAGGAAATGGATTTTCCAAAAAAAACAAAAATAACAGTATAAATGGAGTAGTGACCTGGGCTGCTGAGGTGACCGTATCACCGGAAGTCAAATTCCATGTCAAATCAAAAAGTTTGTCACGTGCGCCGAATAACACAGGTGCAGACCTTTCAGTGAAATGCTTACTCACAGGCTCTAACCAATCGTATATAAAAAAAAGGTATTAGGTGAACAATAAGTAAAGAATCAATGCAAGTGTCATCGAACATCTAATCAAAACACTTCATGAGAGCCCATGAACTCATGTTGCATAACATTTCTATAGGCTTTGCAATCACATGAGAAAGTAGTGATGGCCTCCATCAAAAAGGGGATGATCCCCATCAGCTTTCTATAGGCTAGGTCTACTATATTTCTCAACTGTACTAATATTAAGCACATTGTTTATCTATACAACAGGAGTATCGGCCAACCAAATTCTAAAAACCTGTTATTGCTTTGTCATTATGGTGTGGAGATTGAGGAACAAAAACAATTTAATCCATTTTAGAACAAGGCTGTAACGTAACAAAATGTGGATAAAGTCAAGGGGTCTGAATAGTTTCCGAAAGCACTGTAGGCTAGTGCCATGTGAGTGAGAGGGACACGAGGCAGCCGCCCCCCGGGGAGAGGGACACGAGGCAGCCGCCCCCCGGGGAGAGGGACACGAGGCAGCCGCCCCCCGGGGAGAGGGACACGAGGCAGCCGCCCCCCGGGGAGAGGGACACGAGGCAGCCGCCCCGGGGAGAGGGACACGAGGCAGCCGCCCCCGGGGGGAGAGGGACACGAGGCAGCCGCCCCCGGGGAGAGGGACACGAGGCAGCCGCCCCCGGGGGGGAGAGGGACACGAGGCAGCCGCCCCCCGGGGAGAGGGACACGAGGCAGCCGCCCCCCGGGGAGAGGGACACGAGGCAGCCGCCCCCCGGGGAGAGGGACACGAGGCAGCCGCCCCCGGGGAGAGGGACAGCCGCCCCCGGGGAGAGGGACAGCCGCCCCCGGGGAGAGGGACACGAGGCCCCCGGGGAGAGGGCGAGGCAGCCGCCCCCGGGGAGAGGGACAGGCAGCCGCCCCCGGGGAGAGGGAGGCAGCCGCCCCCGGGGAGAGGGACACGAGGCAGCCGCCCCCCGGGGAGAGGGACACGAGGCAGCCGCCCCCCGGGGAGAGGGACACGAGGCAGCCGCCCCCCGGGGAGAGGGACACGAGGCAGCCGCCCCCCGGGGAGAGGGACACGACGCAGCCGCCCCCCGGGGAGAAGGACACGAGGCAGCATTCCCTGCCAAGCGCACAATGGCCGCAAAAGGCCGGTTTTCTTAGGGTGCATTACAGCCACAAAGGGGATGGGGCCGTGACGAGGCATTATCAAGTGCTTGTCAAACTGTGACAGAGACTAATGAAGGGTGTACAGCCTGAGCAAAACAAAGCAGAGCTCAAGCCTTTAAAGCAACGGTTTTTCAAGTCATTATAGTCACATCGTGCACAATTAGAATATATATATTTTTAAATCGAAACGAATAGCGCAACGTTTGTATCACAACTAAAGTTGCATAAATAACTCTTAAGCATATACAGTAGCTGTCAAAAGTGGACACCTACTCATTCCAGGGTATTTCTATTTTTGTACTATTTTCTACTTAGTAGAAAAACTATGAAGTAACACATATGGAATCATGTAGAAAACAATTTTTAAGTGTGAAGCAAATCAAATGTTTATTTCGTCATAGTAGCCACCCTTTGCCTTGACAGCTTTACACTCTTGGCCTTCTCTCAACCAGCTTCATGAAGTAGTCACCTGGAATGCATTTCAATTAACAGGTGTGCCTTGTTCAAAGTTAATTTGTGGAATTTTTCCTTCGTAATGTGTTTGAGCCGATCAGTTGTGTTGTGACAAGGTAGGGGTGGTAAACAAAACATAGGGCTATTTGGTAAAAGACCAAGTCCATATTATGGCAAGAACGGCACAAATGAGCAAAGAGAAAAAAGTCTATCATTACTTTAAGACATGAAGGTCAGTCAATCCGGAAAAATAAAGAATTTTGAACATTTCTTCAAGTGCAGTCCAAAAACCATCAGCCGCTACAATGAAACTGGCTCTCATGAGGACCGCCACAGGAAAGGAAGACTCAGAGTTACCTCTGCTGTAGAGGATATGTTCATTAGAGTTAACTGCACCTCAGAAATTGCAGCCCAAATAAATGCTTCAGAGTTCAGGGAACAGACATCAACTGGAGACTGCTTGAAACAGGCCTTCATGGACAAAGAACACCGATACGAAGAGACTTGCTTGGGCCAAGAAACACGAGCAATGGACATTAGACTGGTGGAAATATGTCCTTCGGTCTTATGAGTCCAAATTTGCAATTTTTGGTTCCAGCCGCCATGTCTTTTGAGATGAAGAGCAAGTGATGATCTCCGCATGTGTGGTTCCCACCGTGAAGCATGCAGGAGGTGTAATGGTGCTTTGCTGGTAACACTGTCTGATTTATTTAGAATTCCAGGCACACTTCACCAGCATGGCTACCACAGCATTCTGCAGCAATATGCTGGTTTGCGCTTAGTGGGACTATGGATTTGTTTTTCAACAGGACAATGACCCAACACACCTCCAGGCTGTGTAACGGCTATTTGACCAAGGAGAGTGATGGAGTGCTGCATCAGATGACCTGGCCTCCACAATCACCCGACCTCAACCTAATGGAGATGGTTTGGGATGAGTTGGACCGCAGAGTGAAGGAAATGCAGACAAGTGCTCAGCATATGTGGGAACTCCAAGTCTGTTGGAAAAGCATTCCAGGTGAAGCTTGTTGAGTGAATGCCAAGAGTGTCCAGAGCTGTTGTCAGGGCAAAGAGTGGCTACTTTGAGTTTACTACATGATTCTATATGTGTTATTTCATAGTATGTATGTATTCAGTATTATTCTACAATGTAAAAAATAGTAAAATAAAGAAAAACCCTTGAATGAGTAGGTGTCCAAACGTTTGACTGGTGCTGTAGGAGTACCCATTTCTTTGTTAACTGCTCAACTCCGCATGTGCGCACTCCATCAAATCGTTGAGGAAATATATTTTATTCAGCTTTGTTCAATTGTATTCTTCAAACTATAATATAAAATAATGCCACTGAATTCTAAGCAACTCTTGTCTGCTAACTGAACTAGTGTAGCCCACAGCCATTTGGTATAGCCACATGGGGCGGCAGGGTAGCCAAGTGGTTAGAGCAAGTTCAAACACCCAAGGTACATAACTGCCCCTGAAAAGGCAGTTAACCCACTGTGAGTGAGAGGTGCTGACGAGGCCGTCATTGAGAATAAGAATTTGTTCTTAACTGACTTGCCTGGTTAAATAAAATACAAATAAAAATAAACATCAGGATGTATGTTTATCAGAGTATGTTACTCTGTAATAAGACTATATCTTCTTAATATCATGTTTCTTTAGACCCATCTAAAATAATGGATTTATTGCGAAGGTGTAGACTTTATTACATGGATTTATTAGACTTTTGAAATTGTAGATGTTCCAAAGGTCTGCATCAGTGGCTTGTAGGTTGTGCGTGGAAGCCAGGAGATGCTACCTATATTAATGTTAATAACTGTGAGACCGACAGTTATTTGCTTGACAATCACCGGCTGACTAAATTTCATAACGGCCACAGCCCAAGGAGAGCGCAAATGTCAATATCACATTTGTTCACTTAATATAGCATTTAAATACACAAACACGTCTCCTCTTCATATTGATCTCATCGAGCGGTGTGTCCGGTTACCTTCATGTTAATGGTAGATGGCTGAGACAGAATCAGGTCTTCCCCCTTCTCATACAGATGCATGATCCTCAGTAGGACCCGATCGTAGTCCGGCTGTGTGGATCCAGGGGTACCGGTCTCCACGTGGCGGAGGTGCAGGGTGTGGTTGGAGTTGTAGAACCAACCCGGGACACTAAGCGTCAGCAGGTGGAGGTTGTCAGGCAGGACCACGGGGCTAATCGGAGATCCGGTCCGAGGCTCCTTCCTCCAGGCCTTCTCTAAAAGGGGGAAGTGAATGGCATTGTGGGTATGAGATCATACATTGTGACAATGCATTGTACAGGTGATCAAAAACATGGTCGACTCCATTTGGCAACGTTCAATTGTGTATCTGTTTTTAGAATGGATTCCACGTTATGGATTTCCAGGGAAAAGTTGAGGGGAAAGTAGCTGTGCGTGCTTTAAACAGGTTGGTAGTTACTGTCATGAATCTTGTCTTGAAGGCAGCTCTGCATAGTGTTCACTAACTGGCACAGCCACAAAGTCATCAAATCGGATTTTAAACCTAGCCTTTACCCTAATCATACTATCAACCCTAACCTTAAATTAAGACCAAAATGCACATTTTGTTGTCATGAATGTTTACGATATAGCCAATTTTCACTTTGCAAATGTACAATCTAGAGGAAAATCACTCAGTTCTGCCTCCAGGTCAAGATTCATGACAATAAAGGTCAACCTGCGAGCCTCGATCGAGTAGTTGAACAGGGGAGCAATAAGGAGTGGACTCACGTGGCCTGTCGATGGGCATGACCACAGGTCGGTGCTGCAGTTCTAGCGCCTCCCTCTGGTAGAGAGAGGAGGTAGCAGCCAGGGAGCCCAGTGTCATCCATAGGACAGGCCTCACCACCGAGCTGTCGTTCAGGGTCAGGTTATAACCCAGATTCCACTCCTGGTTGTTCCACAGACGTCGGTGGAGCATCACCTAGGACAGATACAAGGGGGTTGAGGGTGTGTGTGTGTGGGTTGACCCACTCAAGGGGGTTGAGTGGGTTAACTGCCTGTTCAGGGGCAGAACAGATTTGTACATTGTCAGCTTGGGGGTTTGAACTTGCAACCTTCCGGTTACTAGTCCAACGCTCTAACCACTAGGCTACCCTGCCGCATACATAAAACACTCACCTCCAGCTCTCCCTCACTCTGGCTGGATGCACCATGAGCTCTCTCACTGAGGAGGACCAGTCTGCTAGAGTTATCTTCAATGTAGGCCATTCGAACCATGGGGTAGTAGTTCTGCAGTACACAGACACGGGAAGAAACACAAGCAATTGTTACAAAGTCCTCAACAGTAACCCAGGCCTGAACCACCAAAAAGGAAAGCTGATGACACCAAACACCCAAATGCCCCGAGTAGGAAGAAACCTTGAGGAACCAGGCTCATAAATTGTAGCCCATCTTCCTCTGGCTGGCAAGGTACTATGGAAGTTCAGTGTACATTTAACCCTCGACACCAAACTGTCCTTAAATACAATCCACTCACTCTGGCAACAGTATCATTGACGAACGTCCTGGAAGGCCTCTTCATCATCTGGTACCCGTTGTCGTCGGTGAACAGAGTCCTGTTGTTCTTCAGGCTGGTCTTGATCCTGAGGACAGCCTCGGTGTTGACCACCAGGGGGCCCAGCGAGTAGCTCTGCTCCATCCTGTAACACAGCCTGCCGCTGGGGAAACTCTGTGGTATTCTGGTGGTGACAGAGTAGGTGTAGTCCTCATCTGCTTCCTCCCTGCAGAAACAACCCATTATTAATGTGAGCCACCCGATATTAAACCTGCACCTTACTAAGATGTAGTGTGGTACTGGTGAGTGTGTGAGAAAGAGGTGATAGATGGAATATAAAAAGAGATAGTAGCTACGGAAGGAGGGTGGGTGGAAACGAAAGACAGAAAGAGTTGTTCACATTCCCACCTGTAGAAGTACTGTCTGATCTCCGTGACGATCTTCCCAGGGACAATCTCCATCTTGACGGCCTTGTAGGCCCTCACTGCTGAGCCGTTGGCACTGAAGACGTAGTTGTCAGAGATGGGCCCTGCGCTGACATTTCCATTGACCCGGTACTCCCAGAAATCCTGACTCATTCTCACCGTTCTATTCTCATGCCTGTCAGGGTCACAGAAAGGTCAGAGGACATTGTTGACGTAACATTCAAAAGGAAAACGTACAACGTTCAGTAAAATAAACATGATTCTCTGACAAGGAGAATAAATCACATCAGCTCTATTAATTACCTTTGTATCTGCAACGTTCCACAACGTTAGCCTGTTGAATGTGCCCCTAATGTGAATGTTGAATATAACTACCTGTCAGTGATGCTATGCAGTAGGTTAGTATCCTGGTCCAGCATGAGCTTGTAACACTCATTCAGAACTGGCAAGAGTCTCCTTCCGGTCTTCAACTCCTGTGAAACATTTAGTCTCTTGAAAGACACAACCCAGGCATGGTGGGTCGAGGACCCCTCTTTACCCGGCTTCTCTGAGAACTTGATGAGGTACTTCCTGTGTTGGAGACCCCCAAGGTCCACCACAATGAACAGGTCATAGGTCGTGTTGGAGTCAGCTGAACTCTGGGTCTGTTGGGAGCAGGGAAACACAGGCCGTGTTCATTAGACACTAACAGACAGAGGGAATACCCGGTCTTGTCCAATAAGAAACACTTTTTCATCTTCCGTTGCAAAATGTTTTTTTTGCTGAGTGCCCAATGAACACAGTCAGTCATCTGAAAACTGAGTTTGTCCAGAAGGTATGATGTATATCTGCAGTTCCATTGACACATGGCTTTTACATGATATACTGGCGACTCATTGTTCTACAAATGTTTAACTGGATAAATCCACTCCATTTCCACACTACCTGTGCAGGTATAGCCTGTCCTTGGTCGTCGAACACAGTTGCCATGGGTAAGGTTACCGTGACGTTGATGATGGCGGTGGTGTTCCATGCCAGTGGGTTATACACAATGATGTGCTGCTCCAGGTCCTGCTGGGAGCCTGCAATTACATACATTATCAAAATGTTGTTAATTTATGTTAAAAAAAACATGTAATTGATGAAGATAGTCATTAAATGATGCCTTGGACCAAGCTGAACCTTGGGCCTTGTTAGAACACAACATATCCTCCCCCTTCCTTGATGTGTATTCACTGATCTGTAGTGTGTGATTGGATAAGTGAAAACATGCATCCCATCCAACTACTTTCAAAAATCCACATGTCTGAGTTGACTTTACCCCTGCTATGAGAGTCTTGTCTATTGAAGGCTTCAGGGTTGCTAGCGGTACCCAGGGTCTGGGGCAGGAGGAAGAGGGCAGCCAGGAGTTCCTCTACTCCCATCATAGCCTGGGTCAGGTGCTCTATGTACATGTCAGACACCTTGGGAGACTCTGTCCCTGTGATCCCATCATGGTGCTGCACCTGGAGATAAGACAGAGGGAGAAGATTAGAAAAGTACTGTTTTTAGACTTCATTTTGTGAGTCTTATTCCTAAATTTGTGTGACAGAAATTGGATATGAGAATATTTAATCACTGGGTTACAATGATAGCGATTATTAATTTACAATGAATCACAAATCGATGAGAATTTTGATCAAGCACCTCAGAGACAGCCCAGCGGAGGGCCTTCAGCTTCTGCAGGGCCTCTTCTTTAGGGACCGGTCCATCTGGGTAGTTGACCCGGTACCGGGTGAACAGAGTCTCTGCAGCATGCAGCTGGGAACTAGCTCTCCTGGCTATCCCCTTCAGAACATTCCTGGAGGCATAGAACCCAGTCCACGCCTGGAAAGGTTCTGGAGATATTAAAAAAATCCTTTTTAGAACTACAAGAACCAGATTGGAATTGTGAAAAAAGCATTTTAGTCCCTTGGCTTCATAGTAGTTTTTACTGCTACATGTTTTTATTTTGCCAACTCTTGGTCACTGGAACCATTGAGTGAGAGATATACACATTACCAGTCAAAATAAATAAATAAATAAATAAATAAATAAATACACTTTCTTATACAAGTTTTATTCATATTCCATTTACATGTTTGAAACTTATAATAGATAAGCAAATTTTTGGAAAAACCCACCAGTGGAGTAAGGAAGGAAGTCCTCACTTCCCCTCACCTCCCAGGTGAGATTTGATTGGTGGACAGCCTGGAAGTACTCGCTGAGAGTGGCGTACTGGACTGTCACTCCAAACTCCTTGCTGTTCTGGTTGATGTATTCCACCAAGGGATCCATGTTGGCAAACTGCACAGAGGAGTTGTAGAACTGCTTGTCACAACCCTATGGAGTGAAATAACAAGAGAAACATACATTGCTCAATGGTGAAGTAAATATAAAGAACTCATTAAATTGTGATTGGAAACAGTTTCCTGATCGCTGTATATATCTGTTGACTCACCCAGGGCCAGAGGACATGGTTTGTCCTGAACCACGCTGCCCTCTGCTGGATGTTCTGCACCATGGTCTTGGCATAGGAGTGCAGCGTCTCTTTGGTGACAGGCAGGCTCATGTTGGGGTAGATGCCATTTTTAGGGGGGTCAGGGAACAGAGCCACACCATTCCAATAGAAACCAGAGCTGAGAGAGAACAACTGATTAGTTTCACCGAGACAAATATGTGCCTGTAATCTGTTAAGAGCCCATGGTGATAGGCAAAACTGATCCAATGGAGATCTTTGGTGATTCTCAACAACAAAAAACATTTGGAGTCTTAATTCAATTACAGCATGTAAGGGTAAGTCTAAGACAGTAGGATATGCTAGGAGAGTTATGACATGGAAAATGGTGAGAGGGGAAAGGAGATATTTAGGAGACCTGTTAGAGAAAGGCAGGTGAGATGGAGTACAGTAGCTGAACTGGTCCATGGTGTGAGTGAAAATCTCCTGCTGCTCTTTCAAGGTGGGGGAGCCTCTCCAAACAAACTGTAGTTTCTGTTACAAAACAGCAAGACAATAACTTAGTGCAAATATACTGTAACTCAGTTGATAGAGCAAGGTGCTTGCAACACCAGTATAGTAGGATTAACTCCTCAGATCACCCGTACATAAAAATGTATGCATCTAAGTCGCTTTGGGTAAAGACATCTGCTAAAATGGCACATGTTATTAAGTCAAGACTCTAAACCATTTAACTGCTTATAAGTGACTGATCATGGTCAAGACTACTCAATAGAGCTGGTAAACTGCCTGGTAGGCTGTAGCTGAAACTAAGGAGACTACCGTACCTTGCTCTTCTGCATGACATCTTTGAGGTCATAGTCGATACGTGAGATGAGGTGGGCATGGAACCCAGCCAGGGCAAAGAGGACAGGGGTGGTGGCAGAGGCTCCAAACGGGTCCACGTGCCACGAAAACCGGGGACGCACCCCAAACGTCTCGTACAGGAACCCATGGCCCTCTAATTACAGTGTGTGTGAGTGAGACAGAAAGGGAGATTGAGTCCATGCTCATTTAAACCAACCAACGAAACAAATATCATACATCAAGAATGAAACCACTTTACCTGTCAGCTGCAGTATCTCATCATCTAGATCGGTTACAGCTTCATCATGCATCACCTGCCCCCCGATGATGAACTCAAGTCTACTCTCCTTCAGCAGCTGTCGCACCTTGGGAGGAGGAAGGGGCAGCGGGAAGGGGGGAAGGGGCAGTGGGAAGGGGTGAAAAAAAAAATAGGTGACGAGACAGTCATACAAAGATTAGACTTCTGCATGAGCAGCACTGAATTCACATGGAGGGGTATATAAGATTATTCTATAGTACTTGTTTCTTGTGCTTGTCTGTAGCCACAGAATCCCACCACAGCCGAAAGAACTCCTGCTCCACTGCGATGAACTTGCGCTGTTTGTTCTGTGTCAGCGCCTCTGTCACACTGGAGTAAACGTTCGCTGCGTAGGCATGCATGCTCTCCTGTTTGAAGATTAAAGAGAGTAAAACGCCCTGTTCAATGCTGTATACTGTCAACACTGACAGTATAGAGTTGTAACTATATTTGGACTGACATTTCATTTTGTGACATTCTTGAACCTCCCAAAATAATAGTATCCCTAGTTCTAACGTCCTAGAAACCAACATAACTCCTGTACTATTGTATAAACGTTAGCTCGGTAAGCTAGTAACAAACCTGAATAGTATATACCCAGCCAACATCCATGTGACTGTGCGGGATAACAAACGTCTGAATTGGTCCATTTCTCTCTGCACAGATAACCGTGAAAAATAAAAACAGTGGGAAAGTTAAAAACCCCATCTCTGTCAAAACATGAGATGTTCTTCAACAGCAAGCAAACCCACGTCCTTATTATGGTTTTGCAGCATGTGACAATCAGGCGGCGCCCCGCCCCTTGATGTACGGAGTAGCGCAGAGGTCAAAAATAATGTGAAGCCGCAAATTAAAACCAATCATTTTAAACAGCGCAGAACTTCGTGATTGTGAACAAAGTTAACTGGTAAACTTTACCCCGGAAAACATTCAGGGAAACACACATACTGTGCATTTGGAGGTGAAGGCGCAACAAAGATGTCAAGGAACAGAAGGATCACGTTAATATTTGGAGGATTTATAACAGCAGTTGCTGCTGCATTTTACCCTATATTTTTCCACCCACTCACGCACACAGCTGACTACAGTAAGTAACTATCGTTATTCGAGGAATGTACTAGTCGACTCTGTCACAGAGTCTTGTTACACAACGACATGCTAGCTAGGAGGTCTTGTTAGGCGACTTTTTATTTTATAGCTGCAAGTATCCTCATGTGGACACAATTTTGCCCTGGCCAGTCGGACCGTAAACATTGCATTGACAAATTAGCTATGCCATTTGTTTGTAGCTGTAGCCGTGTGTGCTAAAAACCCATGTAATAACGTAGCTACATGGTCTCAGTATAACGGGTTTCTGTTTTTAAGTATAGACAGTTTATTTTAATGCTGTACAATTGTGATCATACTACAAGTTCTGTCAAGCAGTGGTCTGATTGCACCAGTGGACATTGCCTGTGCTAGTGCACTTGCCGTGTCTATAAGGATCCTGGTTCAAACCCACCCCAGTCCCCCGCAACACAATTGAAAACCCCACTCACTTCTCTGCAGATCAAGTCCAGAGAGCAAACCGAGCAGGAATCAATCAAGCAGACGTGCAACCAGTGGGTAAGTAGCCTGCTAACTTCTCTCATGCAATGGTTCTTCTTTGTTGTTGCCATTGTGTATTGTTCCATCCGCAAACTTTACATTTTCACTAACCATATATAAATCAGTTATAATTTGGGGGTATTTTCAGGTGTCAAAGTATGGTCTGATCCCTACAAGCCAAAGTGATGCCTGAGACAACTGTCCCTGTTATGGAAAAGAAGATGCAATGCTGATGAAGACTGTCCACTGAAGATGATTCTGAATCCCAATTGGACTGTGTTTGTGTGAGTGAATGCTTCGGTGTGGTGGATGGATGCTTACCACTTTATCCTATGAATAAAGTTTAAAAACCTCTGTGTTTTCTCTTTGTGTTTTTGGAAATGTTTGGGCCTATGTATTTGGGAATTAAATTGATCACTTCATTTCTTTAGGCTACTTGTAGTGCATTGGATGTGATACGCATTATGACCACAAGGTGTCACTATTTGCTCAGACAGTGGCAGAGAGGCAGTTTGGTACACTATGTGCTCAGTAGGCCTATATCCTAGATTTATTGCTTTCAAATAAAGCCAATTAGTTTTTTCTTCTTCTGGGTATATTTAAGCAATAAGGCCCTCGGCCTATAATAATAATAAAGACTGTAGGCCAATAATGGCCAATATACCACGGCTAAGGGCTGTATCCAGGCACTAAGAGTTGCGTCGTGGATACGAACAGCCTTAGCCGTGGTATATTGGCGGTATATCACAAACCCAGAGGTGCCTTATTGCTATTATAAAGTTGTTACCAATGTAATTAGTGCAGACCTGTGTTATACAATCTGATATACCACGGCTGCCAGCCAATCAGCATTCAGAGAACCACCCAGTCTATATTTGTCAATACATTTGTATTGACAGAAGTCCACTTCACATGAACAATGTTTTAGACAGAGGTGCACATGCTTTAGAACCAACTAAAAGGCAAATGATAAAGTGAAACTTGAGCCAAGCTCATCTAGACTAGTGCTGCTCGAGGCCAGCACTGTATCCACGACAACGGGAATGCACCTACACTTGGAACACCTGCAGACCTTTCAAAATCTCCGCCCACTTCAAACTCTCGCACACTCAACCATTCCGTAGTTGGTAGAAGGCCCAGTTTGCGGAATTGGATACTTTTGCTTCACGACTGGAAATTGTGTCATAATGAGATTAGTGAGATACAGTTGACGTCAGAAGTTTACATACACTTCGGTTGGAGTCAGTAAAACTCGTTTTTAAACCACTCCACACATTTCTTGTTTACAAACTAGTTATGGTAAGTTGTTCAGGACATCTACTTTGTGCATGACACAAGTCATTTTTCCAACAATTGTTTACAGCCAGATTATTTCACTTATAATTCACTGTATCACTATTCCTGTGGGTCAGAAGTTCACATACACTAAGTTGACTGTGCCTTTAAACAGCTTGGAAAATTCCAGAAAATGATGTCATGGCTTTAGAAGCCTCTGATAGGCTAATTGACATCATTTCAGTCAATTGGAGGTGTACCTGTGGATGTATTTCAAGGACTCCCTTCAAACTCAGTGCCTCTTTCCTTGACATCATGGGAAAATCAAAATAAATCAGCCAAGACCTCAGAAAATAATTGTAGACCTCCACAAGTCTGGTTCATCCTTGGGAGCAATTTCCAAATGCCTGAATGTACCACGTTCATCTGTACAAACAATAGTACGCAAGTATAAACACCTTGGGACCACGCAGCCGTCATACCGCTCAGAAAGGAGATGCATTCTGTCTCCTAGAGATGAACGTACTTTGGTGCGAAAAGTGCAAATCAATCCCAGAACAACAGCAAAGGACCTTGTGAAGATGCTGGAGGAATCGGTACAAAAGTGTCTATATCCACAGTAAAACGAGTCCTATATCGACATAACCTGAAAGGCCGCTCAGCAAGGAAGAAGCCATTGCTCCAAAACCAGCATAAAAAAGCCAGACTACAGTTTGCAACTGCACATGGTGACAAGATCATACTTTTTGGTGAAATGTCCTCTGGTCTGATGAAACAAAAATAGAACTGTTTGGCCATAATGACCATCGTTATGTTTGGAGGAAAAAGGGGGAGGCTTGCAAGCCGAAGAACACCATCCCAACTGTGAAGCATGGGGGTGGCAGCATCATGTTGTGGGGGTGCTTTGCTGCAGGAAGGACTGGTGCACTTCACAAAATAGATGCCATCATGGGCAAGTAAAATTATGTGGATATATTAAAGCAACATCTCAAGACATCAGTCAGGAAGTTAAAAGCTTGGTCGCAAATGGGTCTTCCAAATGGACAATGACCCAAGCATACTTCCAAAGTTGTGGCAAAATGGCTTACGGACAACAAAGTCATGGTATTGGAGTGGCCATCACAAAGCCCTGACCTCAATCCTGTAGAACATTTGTGGGCAGAACTGAAAAAGTGTGTGCGATCAAGGAGGCCTACAAACCTCAGTTACACCAGCTCTGGCAGGAGGAAATTCACCCAACCTATTATGGGATGCTTGTGGAAGGCTACCTGAAATGTTTGACCCTAGTTAAACAATTTAAAGGCAATGCTACCAAATACTAATTGAGTGTATGTAAACTTCTGACGCACTGGGAATGTGATGAAAGAAATAAAAGTTGAAAGAAATCATTCTCTCTTCTATTATTCTGACATTTCACATTCTTAAAATAAAGTGGCCTAAGACAGGGAATTTCTAATAGGATTAAATGTCAGGAATTGTGAAACACTGAGTTTGAAATGTATTTGCCTAAGGTGTATGTAAACCTCTGACTTCAACTCTATATCTCATGCACAAAAACATCATGGCCCATGCGATCTAACAAGGGCACTGATCTGAAAAATGTCCAAATAATGTTTAGCTTTGCCTTGTGAGGTTTCACTGTGACTGACCCTAACTTTCCCATCAGAATGCAGGACCCAGAACAGTCCCTGCAAAATCTTTGAGAAATAAAAGAGGAGGTCTGGATAAATGAAGTGGATTTGATTACCTCCCTAAAGAGATGACCTAAGTTATAAGCCGTCCAGTCCACACAACAATGTAGCCGACGTCTAAAACTTCCAGTTGGGGCCTTCTGCCAACAGAACCCAGTGCCAAGACCTTACACTCACCCTCCCTCGCAACCCCCCCAATCAACAAGCCCCATTGTTTATGAGATGTTGTTATTGTCTGTCTGCTCTCAGAAACAAAGGGAAACTCAAAGAGCCCAATGAGCCACATCCAAACAAAGAGCGGAGAGAAAGAAAGGCAAAATTCCTCTCATTCCCCCGCTGGTGTTTTCCAGATTCTTCCAATGACAGCTCCCGGCGTGTGTGAGTGAAGACGACAGAGGGGAAATCAGTGCTGGAGAGGAAGAGAACCACATTCTTGCAGGGTACTCGTCACCTCCGCGCACACTGAACAGAAAGACATGAAATTGCGGGACTATATATTGTGGTAGGATGAAATAGTATGAATACATTCATCAAAATACATGTTTTTATGAACATTTTAATATGTTGGTTATCCATTGTATAAAAGTGATAACAGTTTGCTCCGTGCCAATATATCCTCCAAACACCGGCTTCTCGGGCATTATCACTTAACAATTTACTGTACAGTTTACCTCAATAAATCAGTTCTCATTACTGCAGTCTATCTCTCACTTCACTTAGGTGACAGAAGTCCCTGACTGTCCAAATACCTGGGGCAAGTCTTCTAAATGTCAAACGTGTCACTCCTAGGCCTATCGCATAATCCTGTCATATGGTGTCCTGTTGGTTCTACAGCCCTCTGAATAGAGGTCGCGACCCCGACCCGCTATAACCAACAACAACCTTGCATCTCCCTAACAGTTCTATCACCAAGCAATCGATCCATTAAACACATCATACCTACTGAGAATCTTTCCTGAACTCAACGGTGACTTAAAGTCGACCAGTTGTTTTGCCCACCTTCAAGAGGTGCCGGTAATCGGCAACGTTCCTCCCCCTAATTACTATGGGAACCGGGGTTGAAAGAGAGAGAAGCCGGGAGGATCGAGAAGCAGCAGGATTTATTTAAATTTGGAAGGGGGAGGAACTGAATGTAATATACTACTTGAGTTCTAATGGGGAATCTGTCATGCATGGAAATGAACTGAGTGTACGAAATTAGTGAATACAGGAAATGAAAATAAACAAACCAAACAACTGTAAAGAGTTCTAACAGTCGCTAATGAAAGACAGAGTGAGCTTTGAGGCATGTTGCTTCTGTTATTGGGGAAGTTTTCCAATCAAATTGGGATGACTTTTACAGCTCTACAGTCTGTGAACACTTTGTTGTCAACTGTAACTTTGGAGGATCCTTTGGATCAGTGGAACACATGTATCCAAGTTTCGGTTATTGTGAGGACAATTGTGTCAACATGTTTTTTGTTGTCACAAAACACAGGCATGCACGTGTCCATAAACACACACACACGCACACACACACACATGCACGCACACGCGCACGCACGCGCGCACGCACGCACGCACGCACGCACACACAC
Source organism: Oncorhynchus masou masou (assembly GCF_036934945.1). Classification (NCBI taxonomy): domain Eukaryota; kingdom Metazoa; phylum Chordata; class Actinopteri; order Salmoniformes; family Salmonidae; genus Oncorhynchus; species Oncorhynchus masou. The sequence continues at coordinate 55,814,760 of NC_088238.1, forward strand.
ACACACACACACACACACACACACCACATCTCCATTCATTATCACACACACTCCCACTCTCTTGCTCTCTCACTCTCTCTCGCCTGCGTTTTCGCTCTCTCTCGCACTCTCCATTTCACACACGGCCAATTAACCATGGTCTATATCCGAATTCCTGTTCTCCAGTATAACTACTCCGTGCCCTCAAAAACAGTGTACAGCGCTGGGTCACATCCTTGGGTTACCAGTCCTAAACGCTGTGGAAACTGATACCGTAAGTATTTAGCAATGTCTGGAATAAGTTCATCCTAGCAAGCAGTCTAACAGGCCAAGTGACACTGTTCCTGGGCGAGCTAACAGCTACCTAACATTACATCATCTCAATGCCAGAAACATAGAAAGAAGCATGTTGAAAAACACAGTAGCACACACACGCACAAATACGAACACGCATTCACGCACGCACACGCCACACAACTCACACAAACACGCACATATATTTTCTGTATCTCCTGGGTTTTAATCAGAGCACTGTGGATGACAACAGAACCTCTAAACTAAACAGTAATGTTATACTCACTGGAAGGCCATCACGGTTGTCCTGTGTGTGTGTGTGTGTGTGTGTGTGTGTGTGTGTGTGTGTGTGTGTGTGTGTGTGTGTGTGTGTGTGTGTGTGTGTGTGTGTGTGTGTGTGTGTGTGCTTGTGTTGAACAATGTTACAAAAAGTTCTGCGAAGCACCGCAATACATAATTATGGTCAGTGTTGGGTTCCATCTCTTCTGCTCTGTTTGTGGAGATGTGTAATTTGTTTATTTCAGCAAATCTTTAATGGAAGCCATGTGCACGGCCAGAGACTTTGAAATGTGACTGACGTATTGATGCTCTCCCTTTTCTTACTGTTTGTGTTTGTTTGTGTTTTGAGGTCTTTTTGAAATTATTAGACACATGCTGAGGTCCGTGGAAACATCATGGAAGAGTCTGTGTGTGTGTGAGTGCTTGTGTGTGTGTGTGTGTGTGTGTGTGTGTGTGTGTGTGTGTGTGTGTGTGTGTGTGTGCACATATGTTTTCTATGTGTGTGTGTGTGTGCATGTGTCATGCGCCCAAGCACATTTGTGTGAGCACAACAGAAGGTGATTTTTTCACTCTCTTCCAGTCCCAACAACGGACCCCCTCACCCATCCGTCCCATTGGCTTCGTAAGTGTGTCACCTACACAATAACAACCACACAGAATAACTATTTCTCTCTTTCACCCTGATTTTAAAAAATCAGACAAATGTGAGGTAGCGAGAGAGACAAACATGTAAAACAGGTTCTCCTTCGCAATTCTATGGAATTACATGGGTTAAGCTCAGAAGGGTTCTTAAAGGAAGTTGATGGCACGTTTTAAGGCTACTGTCACGACTTCCGCCGAGGTTGGCTCTCCTGCCCGTTCAGGCGGTGCTCGGCGGTCGTCGTCACCGTCCTACTAGCCACTACCGATCCCTTTTCGTGTATCTGTTGGTTTTGTCTGATTGGTTTCACCTGTGTGTTGTTTAGTTAATTAGTGTCTGTATATAATGTAGGTTGTCCCGCCCTTGTTTTGTGCGGGATTGTTTATTATGTCATCCATGTCTGTCGGTGTATCTTGTGTTCTTATTCTCCGGTTCGTCTTTTATCCTGTGTTGGATTATTCACCCTGTGTGTATTGGGTTGACCGTGTTTCTTGTTCACCGGAGAATAAACTGTCATATCGCTATCTGCTCTCTGTGCCTGATTCCACCCACCTTGATTAGACGTGACAGCTACATTGTATAGACGCAAGTGGGAGGCTCTTAGGGTCTCCTTACGGCTGGTGAATGAGACATAAGACGGAGGTGGAAAAGGGAGTTGAGGTCTTGAACGCTGCCAAGTGTTTTAAAACGTGTCAGAGTGTCAACACAACTTTTCTTTTTTTTTGATAACTTGTATTTACTATTTTCCACATCTCCACAAAATATATATTTTTGTTGATAACTTGTATTTACTATTTTCCACATCTCCACAAAAAATATTACTGTGCCGCAAAAACTCGAGCGCCAGATTCGATATCCGCTCTTATAAACCGTTACAATATTATTCATTTCAAATGAGTTTTTTCAAATTATAGGATACTGAGAAGGTATATTATAAATAGTTTTCTTGGTTTTAGAACTTTATTTTTGTGTCCCGTTCGTGCAATTTATTTATATTGTTCTTGCTTACTTTAAGTAGCTAGCTACCAGCGCGAGTGTGCAGTTTGCTGCCGAAAATGTTGTTGACTTTTTGTTGAAGAACCCCTTTCATTCTCTGGGGTTTACGGAAAAGGTGTGAATTAAAAGCGAGGGGTCGACCTCTACCTGAGATCAGTTTCATGAAGAAGGATGAACAGGTGAGGGTGTTCAATACCACCTGATATCAACATTATAGCTGGTTAACAGGGAGCCATTCATCAAGTCTACTGTATTGCTGGCCTTGCCTGCATTTCTGGGCATGCAAGAATGAGCTTTTAGAGGACACTACGAGATAGAAAGTTCTGGCGACTACAAGGAGCTTGCAGAGGTAACACAGGTGTGAGTGTTGACAAGGACAAGGCTGGAGATCACTCTGTCATGCTGATTGAGTTCGAATAACAGACTGGAAGCTTCAAAAGGAGGGTGGTGCTTGGAATCATTGTTCTTCCTCTGTCAACCATGGTTACTTGCAAGGAAAAACGTGCCGTCGTCATCGCTTTGGACAAAAAGGGCTTCACAGGCAAGGATATCGCTGCCAGTAAGATTGCATCTAAATCAACCATTTATCGGATCATCAAGAACTTCAAGGAGAGTGGTTCAATTGTTGTGAAGAAGGCTTCAGGGTGCCCAAGAAAGTCCAGCGAGCACCAGGACCGTCTCCTAAAGTTGATTCCGCTGCGGGATCGGGGCACCACCAGTACAGAGCTTGCTCAGGAATGGCAGCAGGCAGGTGTGAGTGGATCTGCACGCACAGTGAGGTGAAGACTTTTGGAGGATGGCCTGGTGTCAAGAAGGGCAGCAAAGAAGGCACTTCTCTCCAGGAAAAACATCAGGGACAGACTGATATTCTGCAAAAGGTACAGGGAATGGACTGCTGAGGACTGGGGTAAAGTCATTTTCTCTGTTGAATCCCCTTTCCAATTGTTTGGGGCATCCGGACAAAAGCTTGTCTGGAGAAGACAAGGTGAGCGCTACCGTCAGTCCTGTGTCATGCCAACAGTAAAGCATCCTGAGACCATTCATGTGTGGGGTTGCTTCTCAGCCAAGGGAGTGGGCTCACTCACAATTTTGCCTAAGAACACAGACATGAATAAAGAATGGTACCAGCACATCCTCCGAGAGCAACTTCTCCCAACCATTCAGGAACAGTTTGGTGACGAACAATGCCTTTTCCAGCATGATGGAGCACCTTGCCATAAGGCAAAAGTGATAACTAAGTGGCTCGGGGAACAACACATTGATATTTTGAGTCCATGGCGAGGAAACTCCCCAGACCTTAATCCCATTGAGAACTTGTGGTCAATCCTCAAGAGGCGGTTGGACAAACAAAAACCCACAAATTCTGACAAACTTCAAGCATTGATTATGCAAGAATGGGCTGCCATCAGTCAGGATGTGGCCCAGAAGTTAATTGACAGTATGCCAGGGCAGATTGCAGAGGTCTTGAAAAAGAAGGGTCAACACTGCAAATCTTTGTAGGGAGTTTTTCCTAGCCACCGTGATTCTACACCTGCATTGCTTGCTGTTTGGGGTTTTAGGCTGGGTTTCTGTACAGCACTTTGTGACATCACTTTGTGATATCAGCTGATGTACGAAGGGATATATAAAATACATTTGATTTGATTTGAAATATTGACTCTTTGCATCAACTTCATGTAATTGTCAATAAAAGCCTTTGGCACTTATGAAATGCTTGTAATTATACTTCAGTATTCCATAGTAACATCTGACAAAAATATCTAAAGACACTGAGGCAGCAAACTTTGTGGAAATGAATAATTGTGTCATTCTCAAAAGTTTTGGCCACGACTAGGCTACTAATAAGAGCAGATGCACATACACACTATGTTGGCTGTCCATCTGGTCAGGGTAAACTCATTGGCAACGTTATGTATTTATGGTCCATTTGTGTGTCAGGGAAAAATGTGAATGTGATCAAATTCAGTTTATATTCAAAATTGGGCTGGCTAGGCTGCCTAAACAATAACGATTAACTGGAATGAATGAATCAACATAATAGTGATGACGGATAATATTTTGTAAGGCCTACAGTTGCATAGGCCTGCTTGATGCAAGCATGCATAAAGCTCAGCCCTGTGACTTCTATTGTCTATCAGTTGATGTTTGGGTAGAGGAAATCCCCCTCCTACTCTAGTCTAAATATAATTTATATGAACAAATATAAGGTAGCTGCAGTTTGACAGGGTTTTCATTTAAAAGTCATGTGACCTGATTAGGAAAAACTGGTCCCGTCATAGCCCATATAAAACCTTTTTACAACTGATTAATCACTTTCATACCATATAGGGTAAATTTTTTTCCTAGTTAGGTTAACTTATAAGGAAGAGCTCCAGGCCCCAGAATGTAAAAATTGCCATACTACTTTGGGACCTATGGTGCCACCAGTCTGACCACTCTGGGACCTATAGTGCCACCAGTCTGACTACTCTGGGACCTGCCACCACTCTGACCACTCTGGGACCTATGGTGCCACCAGTCTGACTACTCTGGGACCTATGGTGCCACCAGTCTGACCACACTGGGACCTATGGTGCCACCAGTCTGACTACTCTGGGACCTATGGTGCCACCAGTCTGACTACTCTGGGACCTGCCACCAGTCTGACTACTCTGGGACCTATGGTGCCACCAGTCTGACTACTCTGGGACCTATGGTGCCACCAGTCTGACTACTCTGGGACCTGTGGTGCCACCAGTCTGACTACTCTGGGACCTATGGTGCCACCAGTCTGACTACTCTGGGACCTATGGTGCCACCAGTCTGACTACTCTGGGACCTATGGTGCCACCAGTCTGACTACTCTTGGACCTATAGTGCCACCAGTCTGACTACTCTGGGACCTGTGGTACCACCAGTCTGACTACTCTGGGACCTGCCACCAGTCTGACTACTCTGGGACCTATGGTGCCACCAGTCTGACTACTCTGGGACCTGCCACCAGTCTGACTACTCTGGGACCTGCCACCAGTCTGACTACTCTGGGACCTGCCACCAGTCTGACTACTCTGGGACCTGCCACCAGTCTGACTACTCTGGGACCTGTGGTGCCACCAGTCTGACTACTCTGGGACCTATGGTGCCACCAGTCTGACTACTCTGGGACCTGCCACCAGTCTGACTACTCTGGGACCTGCCACCAGTCTGACTACTCTGGGACCTGCCACCAGTCTGACTACTCTTGGACCTATAGTGCCACCAGTCTGACTACTCTGGGACCTGTGGTACCACCAGTCTGACTACTCTGGGACCTGCCACCAGTCTGACTACTCTGGGACCTATAGTGCCTCCAGTCTGACTACTCTGGGACCTATAGTGCCTCCAGTCTGACTACTCTGGGACCTGCCACCAGTCTGACTACTCTGGGACCTGCCACCAGTCTGACTACTCTGGGACCTATAGTGCCACCAGTCTGACTACTCTGGGACCTGTGGTACCACCAGTCTGACTACTCTGGGACCTGCCACCAGTCTGACTACTCTGGGACCTGCCACCAGTCTGACTACTCTGGGACCTATGGTGGCACCAGTCTGACTACTCTGGGACCTGCCACCAGTCTGACTACTCTGGGACCTGTGGTGCCACCAGTCTGACTACTCTGGGACCTGCCACCAGTCTGACTACTCTGGGACCTGCCACCAGTCTGACTACTCTGGGACCTATGGTGCCACCAGTCTGACTACTCTGGGACCTATAGTGCCTCCAGTCTGCATGCAGTTGTCAGTTATCATCAGGTATGTGGATGATCAGGGCTTTCGTCAGGAACATTTCTTGGGATACTTTGTTTCAAGTGGGAACTTAGCAAGATGCGCAGTCTGTGTTTGACTTTATGAATTTTGAGATGTCTGAGTTTAACTTCATAGAGAAACGTGTTGTCCAAACCTATGGTGGTGCAGCTGTAATGGAGGAGATCTGCCGTTTGTATTTACAGCTAAGTTCCCTGATTAAGAGGTGATGACCAGTCCACTCCACTACCATTGTCAACTCTCTCCTGACATGAACTGAAGCCATGTCTCATGTGCCCGCTCATCCACTGACACATTGCATGTTTCCCATCCAAGCACTGTGAGTCCCCCTATACATTTTCTCTCATTACTGTATGTGGAGTCAATCGCAAACACAATATTACACATCAGTGATTTTGCTCCTTGCTTGGACTAACTCATTCGGAGCTCTTTGGTCTTACTGTGTAGTGTGTTGTGTTCTTGTTTTGTCTTCCCAGTCAAATCCTGTCCTGCCCTGAAGTCAAGCCTCTGAACACCTCATCTCATGCCTCATACCCTCATCTAACCACTGCTGGGATCCCTTTCCAACAGTTGTGTAAGTAGCCACTCTCATTCCCATTCCCCATAATATTGCACTATAAATGTCTTTATTATATGCTTTAGTTTAAAATAGTTAGTCTCTGACGATTTTTGAAACACATTTTGACGTCTCCGTGTGTTACGCGCCTATACCGTGGGTCTGAAGCTGGATGTCAGAAGGTGAATTCACCAATTTGTAAGTCGCTCTGGATAAGAGCGTCTGCTAAATGACTTAAATGTAATGTAATGTAAATGTCTGCCATCCTCCTCAATTTTAAGTCACCAGCCTCCACTGTTTTAGATAGTATGTTACTGAACACTTTGTTTGAATTGGACTGAACCAGAGAGTGAACCATTCATGTAAACAGGTCTCTGGAGCGCAGGTCTCTGGTGCGCAGGTCTCTGGTGCGCAGGTCTCTGGTGCGCAGGTCTCTAGTGCGCAGGTCTCTAGTGCGCATGTCTCTGGTGCGCAGGTATCTAGTGCGCAGGTCTCTGGTGCGCAGGTCTCTGGTGCGCATGTCTCTGGTGCGCAGGTATCTAGTGCGCAGGTCTCTGGTGCGCAGGTCTCTAGTGCGCAGGTCTCTGGTGCGCAGGTATCTAGTGCGCAGGTCTCTGGTGCGCAGGTCTCTAGTGCGCAGGTCTCCGGTGCGCAGGTCTCTGGTGCGCAGGTCTCTGGTGCGCAGGTCTCTGGTGCACAGGTCTGTCTTGTCCAGCAATGTACCCAATTATTAGTGATTGTTAAGTAATTTTGTAATCAATGTTCATAAATTCCAATTATCTTTATCTGTCTGATTCAATAACTCCAACCACGCTGTCTTAAATACCACTGACAGAACAAAATGAAACAAGCTAATGGGATGTTTTAATATTGACAATGAAATATCGTGAATCATATAACGGGATCTGTTTCTATCGAAGCCACCAAGCCTAAACCACACACACATCTTCTATTTCTCACGGGTTTGCATTAGAGCCCTGTGGATGACAACAGAATATATGACTTGGCTTGGACTGAGGATTCTGGGAAAATAATGTAATTTTGGAACTGTTGATGGAACACAGGCTGCTCTTGGCCTGGCCTTCTCTTTGTGCATACTGGGGGAGCGGCCACAGCGCTGGGTTTAGTTTCCAGACCAGAAAGATCTGACCCAGCGTAATGACTCCTTTACATTTAATCACAACTGTGTTTAGAACCGCTTCTGAGGTCCTCTCAAAGCATTGTTTGAGGCTTTGGAAACCAGTTATGTCAAAGAGCCTCTCTCTGCCTCTTTCTGCCTCTCTCTGCCTCTCTCTGCCTCTCTCTGCCTCTTTCTGCCTCTTTCTGCCTCTCTCTGCCTCTCTCTGCCACTTTCTGCCTCTCTGTGCCTCTCTCTGCCTCTCTCTGTCTCTCTCTGCCTCTTTCTGCCTCTCTCTGCCTCTCTCTGCCTCTTTCTGCCTCTCTCTGCCTCTCTCTGCCTCTTTCTGCCTCTCTCTGTCTCTCTCTGTCTCTCTCTGCCTCTCTGTGCCTCTCTCTGCCTCTGTCTCTCTCTGCCTCTTTCTGCCTCTCTCTGCCTCTCTCTGCCTCTTTCTGCCTCTCTGTGCCTCTCTCTGCCTCTCTCTGTCTCTCTCTGCCTCTTTCTGCCTCTCTCTGCCTCTCTCTGCCTCTTTCTGCCTCTCTCTGCCTCTCTCTGCCTCTCTCTGCCTCTCTGCCTCCCGGCATGGCTGAGATTGCCCTGTAATTACGGGCGGACAGGGAGGCTGACGGTGGATGTTGGACAGGGCCCATTGTTTGGAGAACAATGGTGTGGATAAGAAGGAGGAGAGTGAGGTATGATGGCATTGCTGGTTTGGTTTGGAACGCGGCTGTCTGCCTGTAGTGGGGGTGCTCGGTATTGGCTTTGCGCTCGCTGGGCTGTGTGTGTGTGTGTGTGTGTGTGTGTGTGTGTGTGTGTGTGTGTGTGTGTGTGTGTGTGTGTGTGTGTGTGTGTGTGTGTGTGTGTGTGTGTGTGTGTGTGTGTGTGTGTGTGCGTGCGTGCGTGCGTGCGTGTGTGTGTTACAGATTATATCGTGAAGAAATTGGAGGGGTGGCAAGCTGCGGAGAACAGTAGCAGTGTGTGTATGAATGATTGTGTGGTTGGAAAAGTATTCATTGTTTTAAATCCCACTTACCATTTGTTTGAATGTTTTTAGGTGGATGGATGAATCGTTGAGGCAGCAGGATCAGATAGGTTGGGCTTTTCTTGTAAGAGAGGAGAGGTTTAGAAGAAATGGAGCTTGTGTTTGTGTCTTCTGGAGTCCTTCTATAGTCTTGTCCACTCCAGACATCTGGAATGTATGTTAGGATTGCATGGTAAATGCTGTGTGACCCTATTGCACAATGACTGTTCACTTTTGACAAAAGAAGAGGACAATTATAGGCCTGTCTTTCCTGCTGTCTCTCCTGTTGTCTCTCTCCTGTTGTCTCTCATGTTGTCTCTCTCCTGTTGTCTCTCTCCTGTAGTCTCTCCTGTAGTCTCTCCTGTAGTCTCTCTCCTGTTGTCTCTCCTGTAGTCTCTCTCCTGTTGTCTCTCCTGTTGTCTCTCCTGTTGTCTCTCTCCTGTTGTCTCTCCTGTTGTCTCTCTCCTGTTGTCTCTCCTGTTGTCTCTCTCCTGTTGTCTCTCCTGTTGTCTCTCCTGTTGTCTCTCTCCTGTTGTTTCTCCTGTTGTCTCTCGTTGTCTCTCTCCTGTTGTCTCTCTCCTGTAGTCTCTCCTGTTGTCTCTCCTGTTGTCTCTCCTGTAGTCTCTCTCCTGTTGTCTCTCCTGTTGTCTCTCCTGTTGTCTCTCCTGTTGTCTCTCTCCTGTTGTCTCTCTCCTGTTGTCTCTCCTGTTGTCTCTTGTTGTCTCTCTCCTGTTGTCTCTCCTGTTGTCTCTCGTTGTCTCTCTCCTGTTGTCTCTCCTGTTGTCTCTCCTGTTGTCTCTCCTGTTGTCTCTCTCCTGTTGTCTCTCTCCTGTTGTCTCTCCTGTTCTCTCTCCTGTTGTCTCTCCTGTTCTCTCTCCTGTTGTCTCTCCTGTTGTCTCTCTCCTGTTGTCTCTCTCCTGTTGTCTCTCCTGTTGTCTCTCCTGTTGTCTCTCCTGTTGTCTCTCTCCTGTTGTCTCTCCTGTTGTCTCTCTCCTGTTGTTTCTCCTGTTGTCTCTCATTGTCTCTCTCCTGTTGTCTCTCTCCTGTTGTCTCCCCTGTTGTCTCTCTCCTGTTGTCTCTCTCCTGTTGTCTCTCTCCTGTTGTCTCCCCTGTTGTCTCGCTCCTGTTGTCTCTCTCCTGTTGTCTCCCCTGTTGTCTCTCTCCTGTTGTCTCCCCTGTTGTCTCTCTCCTGTTGTCTCTCTCCTGTTGTCTCTCTCCTGTTGTCTCCCCTGTAGTCTCTCTCCTGTTGTCTCTCTCCTGTTGTCTCTCCTGTTGTCTCTCCTGTTGTCTCTCTCCTGTTGTCTCTCTCCTGTTGTCTCCCCTGTAGTCTCTCTCCTGTTGTCTCTCTCCTGTTGTCTCTCCTGTTGTCTCTCCTGTTGTCTCTCTCCTGTTGTCTCTCCTGTTGTCTCTCCTGTTGTCTCTCCTGTTGTCTCTCGTTGTCTCTCTCCTGTTGTCTCTCTCCTGTTGTCTCTCCTGTTGTCTCTCCTGTTGTCTCTCCTGTTGTCTCTCCTGTTGTCTCCCCTGTAGTCTCTCTCCTGTTGTCTCTCTCCTGTTGTCTCTCCTGTTGTCTCTCGTTGTCTCTCTCCTGTTGTCTCTCTCCTGTTGTCTCTCCTGTTGTCTCTCCTGTTGTCTCTCCTGTTGTCTCTCGTTGTCTCTCTCCTGTTCTCTCTCCTGTTGTCTCCCCTGTTGTCTCTCTCCTGTTGTCTCTCTCCTGTTGTCTCTCTCCTGTTGTCTCCCCTGTTGTCTCTCTCCTGTTGTCTCTCTCCTGTTGTCTCTCTCCTGTTGTCTCCCCTGTTGTCTCTCTCCTGTTGTCTCTCCTGTTGTCTCTCTCATGGTATTTCTATGTAGTAAATTATGTTTTGCATAATCAATATACAATATTAATGCATACTTGCCTGTATGTAATCCATACGTGTGGATAGGTTATCATGATTCCATTGTACACAGCGTACTGCGTCACTAAGCCACTAGTGAGAAATGGGGACTTACGCATTTACAATGTAATCCCACACATTTGTTAGCGTTGCCTCCAATAATATTTGGATGGAACGGGGCTGATTCTAGATTGGAGCAACAATAACAGATTTAGAGCGCGGGTAATGGGAGGAGCGCTGAGAAATGACTTGCTGGACTGTTGCTGTGAACCCGAACACTGTTTTGGGGATTAGCCAGAGAGGAACGGAGCTCTGTTTTCCAAACTATATCTCCTGCGAAATGTCAGCATGATCTGCAGAGAGACGGGAATGAGTTCTGACAGAGAGGGGGGGTGAGGGGGGGAGAGATGGAGAGACATAGAGAAATTGAGAATGAGTGAGCGAGGGAGGGAGGGAGGAAGAGGGAGAGACATTGAGAGAGCGTGATAGAGAGGGGGTGAGGGGGGAGAGATGGAGAGACATAGAGAAATGGAGAATGAGTGAGGGAGGGAGGGAGGAAGAGGGAGAGACATAGAGAGAGCGTGATAGAGAGGGGGTGAGGGGGGAGAGATGGAGAGACATAGAGAAATGGAGAATGAGTGAGGGAGGGAGGGAGGAAGAGGGAGAGACAGAGAGAGCGTGATTGAGGGGGGGAGAGATGGAGAGACATAGAGAAATGGAGAATGAGTGAGGGAGGGAGGGAGGAAGAGGGAGAGACATAGAGAGAGCGTGATAGAGATGGGGTGAGGGGGGGAGAGAGATGGAGAGACATAGAGAAATGGAGAATGAGTAAGCGAGGGAGGGAGGAAGAGGGAGAGACATAGAGAGAGCGTGATAGAGAGGGGGTGACGGGGGAGAGATGGAGAGACATAGAGAAATGGAGAATGAGTGAGTGAGGGAGGGAGGAAGAGGAAGAGGGAGAGACATAGAGAGAGCACGATAGAGAGGGGGTGAAGGGGGAGGAAGAGGGAGAGACATAGAGAGAGCGTGATAGAGAGGGGATGAAGGGGGAGAGAGATGGAGAGACATAGAGAGAGCGCGATAGAGAGGGGGTGAGGGGGGAGGAAGAGGGAGAGAGATAGAGAGAGCACGATAGAGAGGGGGTGAGGGGGGAGAGATGGAGAGACAGAGAAATGGAGAATGAGTGAGCGAGGGAGGTAGGAAGAGGGACAGACATAGAGAGAGCGTGATAGAGAGGGGGTGAAGGGGGGAGAGAGATGGAGAGACATAGAGAAATGGAGAATGAGTGAACGAGGGAGGGAGGAAGAAGGAGAGACATAGAGAGAGGGGGAGAGGGAGAGACAGAGAAAGAGTGTGATAGAGTGGGGGTGAGGGAGGGAGAGGGAGAGACATAGAGAGAGGGGGAGAGGGAGGGAAAGGGAGAGACTTAGAGAGAGCACGATAGAGAGGGGGTGAGAGGTGAAGGGAGAGGGAGAGACATAGAGAAATGGAGAATGAGTGAGCGAGGGAGGGAGAGGGAGAGACATAGAGAGAGGGGGAGAGGGAGAGACAGAGAGAGAGTGAAAGAGAGGGGTGGGGGGGAGGGAGAGACATAGAGAGAGCGATAGAGAGGGGGGGCGAGGGAGAGACATAGAGAGAGCGATAGAGAGGGGGTGAGGGGTGAGAGGGAGAGACATAGAGAGAGCGATAGAGAGGGGATAAGGGAGGGAGAAGGAGAGACATAGAGAGAGAGCGATAGAGAGGGGGTGAGGGAGGGAGAGGGAGAGACATAGAGAGAGAGCGATAGAGACGGGGTGAGGGAGGGAGAGGGAGAGACATAGAGAGAGTGATAGAGAGGGGGTGAGGGAGGGAGAAACATAGAGAGAGATCGATAGAGAGGGGGTGAGGGACGGAGAGACATAGAGAGAGCTCGATAGAGAGGGGGTGAGGGAGGGAGAGGGAGAGACATAGAGAGAGATCGATAGAGAGGGGGTGAGGGAGGGAGAGACATAGAGAGAGATCGATAGAGAGGGGGTGAGGGAGGGAGATACATAGAGAGATTGATAGAGAGAGGGTGAGGGAGGGAGAGGGAGAGACATAGAGAGAGAGCAGTAGAGAGGGGGTGAGGGAGGGAGAGACATAGAGAGAGAGCGATAGAGAGGGGGTGAGGGAGGGAGAGGGAGAGACATAGATAGAGAGGGGGAGGGAGAAGGAGAGACATAGAGAGATTGATAGAGAGGGGGTGAGGGAGGGAGAGACATAGAGAGAGCTCGATAGAGAGGGGGTGAGGGAGGGAGAGGGAGAGACATAGAGAGAGATCGATAGAGAGGGGGTGAGGGAGGGAGAGGGAGAGGGAGAGACATAGATAGAGAGGGGGAGGGAGAGGGAGAGACATAGAGAGAGATCGATAGAAAGGGGGTGAGGGATGGAGAAGGAGAGACATAGAGAGAGAGCAATAGAGAGGGGTGAGGGAGGGAGAGACATAGAGAGAGAGCGATAGAGAGGGGGTGAGGGAGGGAGAGACAGAGAGAGAGCGATAGAGAGGGGGTGAGGGATGGAGAGGGAGAGGGAGAGACATAGAGAGCGATAGATAGGGGGTGAGAGATGGAGAGGGAGAGACAGAGAGAGAGAGCAATAGAGAGGGGGTGAGGGAGGGAGAGGGAGAGACATAGATAGAGAGGGGGAAGGAAAAGGAGAGACATAGAGAGCGATAGAGAGGGGGAGGGAGGGAGAGACATAGAGAGAGAGCGATAGAGAGGGGGAGGGAGAGACATAGAGAGAGAGCGATAGAGAGGGGGTGAGGGAGGGAGAGACAGAGAGAGAGCGATAGAGAGGGGGTGAGGGATGGAGAGGGAGAGGGAGAGACATAGAGAGCGATAGATAGGGGGTGAGAGATGGAGAGGGAGAGACATAGAGAGAGAGCAATAGAGAGGGGGTGAGGGAGGGAGAGGGAGAGACATAGATAGAGAGGGGGAAGGAAAAGGAGAGACATAGAGAGCGATAGAGAGGGGGAGGGAGGGAGAGACATAGAGAGAGATCGATAGAGAGGGGGTGAGGGAGGGAGAGGGAGAGGGAGAGACATAGATAGAGAGGGGAGGGAGAGGGAGAGACATAGAGAGAGATCGATAGAAAGGGGGTGAAGGATGGAGAAGGAGAGACATAGAGAGAGAGCAATAGAGATGGGGGGTGAGGGAGGGAGAGACATAGAGAGAGAGCGATAGAGAGGGGGTGAGGGAGGGAGAGACAGAGAGAGAGCGATAGAGAGGGGGTGAGGGATGGAGAGGGAGAGGGGGAGAGACATAGAGAGCGATAGATAGGGGACATGAGAGATGGAGAGGGAGAGACATAGAGAGAGAGCAATAGAGAGGGGGTGAGGGAGGGAGAGGGAGAGACATAGATAGAGAGGGGGAAGGAAAAGGAGAGACATAGAGAGCGATAGAGAGGGGGAGGGAGGGAGAGACATAGAGAGAGAGCGATAGAGAGGGGGAGGGAGGGAGAGACATAGAGAGAGAGCGATAGAGAGGGGGAGGGAGAAGGAGAGACATAGAGAGCAATAGAGAGGGGGAGGGAGAAGGAGAGACATAGAGAGCGATAGAGAGGGGGAGGGAGAAGGAGAGACATAGAGAGCGATAGAGAGGGGGAGGGAGAAGGAGAGACATAGAGAGCGATAGAGAGTGGGAGGGAGAAGGATAGACATAGAGAGCTATAGAGAGTGGGAGGGAGAAGGAGAGACATAGAGAGCGATAAAGAGTGGGAGGGAGAAGGAGAGACATAGAGAGCGATAGAGAGTGGGAGGGAGAAGGAGAGACATAGAGAGCAATAGAGAGGGGGAAGGAGAAGGAGAGACATAGAGAGCGATAGAGAGTGGGAGGGAGAAGGAGAGACAGAGAGCGATAGAGATGGGGAGGGAGAGGGAGAAGGAGAGACATAGAGAGCGATAGAGAGGGGGAGGGAGAAGGAGAGACAGAGAGCGATAGAGAGGGGGAGGGAGAAGGAGAGACAGAGAGCGATAGAGAGGGGGAGGGAGAAGGAGAGACATAGAGAGCGATAGAGAGTGGGAGGGAGAAGGAGAGACATAGAGAGGGGGAGGGAGAAGAGAGCGATAGAGAGTGGGAGGGAGAAGGAGAGACATAGAGAGCGATAGAGAGGGGGAGGGAGAAGGAGAGACAGAGAGCGATAGAGACGGGAGGGAGAAGGAGAGACATAGAGAGCGATAGAGAGGGGGGGGAGAAGGAGAGACATAGAGAGCGATAGAGAGGGGGAGGGAGAAGGAGAGACATAGAGAGCGATAGAGAGGGGGAGGGAGAAGGAGAGACATAGAGAGCGATAGAGAGGGGGAGGGAGAAGGAGAGACATAGAGAGCGATAGAGAGGGGGAGGGAGAAGGAGAGACATAGAGAGCGATAGAGAGGGGGAGGGAGAAGGAGAGACATAGAGAGACATAGAGAGGGGGAGTGGACGTAGGACTTACAAGAACGGATAAGTCAGGAAAACAAGCCACAGGAAACCCTATACCTCTCTCTGGTACATGCTCACATATTCTCTCTCTAACTCCCCGCTCTCTCTCCATCTCTCTCTTTCTCTCCCTCCATCTCTCTCTTTCTCTCTCTGTCTGCATGTCTCTCTCTTTCTCTGTGTACTTTATCTCATTCTCTCTTCTTCTCTCTGGTTGAAAAGTCTCTCTATTGCTGTCTCTCTCTTTTGCCCTCTCGTCCACCCACCCTCCCTCCATCGCCCCTCCCTCTGGTCTACCCACCCTCCCTCCCTCCCTCCATCCCTCCCACCCACCCACCCACCCTCTCTGTCACGCCCCTCCCTCCCTCTGGTCCACCCACCATCTCTGTCTCCTCCCTCCCTCCCTCTGGTCCACCCACCGTCTCTGTCTCGCCCCTCCCTCCATCCCTCCCTCCCCCCTCCTTCCCTCCCTCCCTCTGGTCCACCCACTGTCTCTGTCTCCTCCCTCCCTCTCGTCCACCCACCCCTCCTGTCGCCTCCCTCCCTCCCTCTGGTCCACCCACTGTCTCTGTCTCCTCCCTCCCTCCCTCTCGTCCACCCACCGTCTCTGTCTCGCCCCTCCCTCCCTCTCGTCCACCCACCGTCTCTGTCTCGCCCCTCCCTCCCTCTCGTCCACCCACCGTCTCTGTCTCGCCCCTCCCTCCCTCTCGTCCACCCACCGTCTCTGTCTCGCCCCTCCCTCCCTCCCTCTCATCCACCCACCCTCTCTGTCTCCTCCCTCCTTCCCTCTGGTCCACCCACTGTCTCTGTCTCCTCCCTCCCTCCCTCCCTCCCTCCCTCTCGTCCACCCACCGTCTCTGTCTCCTCCCTCCCTCCCTCTCGTCCACCCACCGTCTCTCTGTCTCGCCCCTCCCTCCCTCCCCCCTCCCTCTCTGTCTCGCCCCTCCCTCCCTCTCGTCCACCCACCGTCTCTGTCTCGCCCTCCCTCCCTCTGGTCCACCCACTGTCTCTGTCTCGCCCCTCCCTCCCTCCCTCCCTCCCTCCCTCCCTCCCTCCCTCCTCCCTCCCTCCCTCCCTCCCCCTCCCTCCCTCTGGTCCACCCACCGTCTCTGTCTCCTCCCTCCCTCCCTCTCGTCCACCCACTGTCTCTGTCTCGCCCCTCCCTCCCTCCCCCTCCCTCCCTCCCCCCCCCCTCCCTCCTCCCTCCCCTCCCCCCCCTCCCCCTCCCTCCCTCCCTCCCTCCCCCCCCCTCCCCCCTCCCTCCCTCCCTCCCTCCCCTCCCTCCCTCCCTCCCTCCCCCCTCCCTCCCCCCTCCCTCCCCCTCCCTCCCTCCCTCCCTCCCCCTCCCTCCCTCCCTCCCTCCCCCTCCCTCCCTCCCTCCCTCCCTCCCCCTCCCTCCCCCTCCCTCCCTCCCTCCCTCCCTCCCCCCCCCTCCCCCCCTCCCCCCCCTCCCTCCCTCCCTCCCTCCCCTCCCCCTCCCCCTCCCTCCTACTGACGAGCAGACAAAAGAGATCAGGCTCAGGGTCCAACTAAAGACGGGGCTACAAGAGAACAAGAGGCACACTTGACACTATTGAGGAAATAACAATGACCTTGTTGAGGGCCGTTGCCAAACATCCATTTAATAATTGATCTGTCATCTGTTTATTTGTTTATCTCTGTCTATCCCTTCATCTGTTAAACCGATAAAGAGACACAAATAAACAGATCAGTTTATCTCTTTCTTCTTCATCTCTCTCGTCAATCCCCCTTCTACCTCTGTTTCTCTCTCTGTCAATTTCTCTTTTCTCTCTTCTCACTCTATCCTTTCTTTCTCTTACCCCATCTCTCTGACACCCTTCACGTCTTTGTTTCTGCCCCCCCCCCCCTCTTTCAAATATGCAGGGTAAGCAGGGTAGTGATGGCCTATTGTGCAGAAGGGTGCAGGCTGGCAGTGCCCGGGGCTGTGTGACTGCTGGATCTCTGGGTGACTGCTGGATCTCTGGGTGACTGCTGGACCTCTGGGTGACTGCTGGATCTCTGGGTGACTGCTGGACCTCTGGGTGACTGCTGGATCTCTGGGTGACTGCTGGATCTCTGGGTGACTGCTGGATCTCTGGGTGACTGCTGGACCTCTGGGTGACTGCTGGATCTCTGGGTGACTGCTGGACCTCTGGGTGACTGCTGGATCTCTGGGTGACTGCTGGATCTCTGGGTGACTGCTGGATCTCTGGGTGACTGCTGGATCTCTGGGTGACTGCTGGACCTCTGGGTGACTGCTGGACCTCTGGGTGACTGCTGGACCTCTGGGTGACTGCTGGACCTCTGGGTGACTGCTGGACCTCTGGGTGACTGCTGGATCTCTGGGTGACTGCTGGATCTCTGGGTGACTGCTGGATCTCTGGGTGACTGCTGGACCTCTGGGTGACTGGCAGTATGTCCAGACACCCCCTGTGACTCCCTGCACGTTCCTGTCCCCGAGCCCAGACTGACTGACCCTGTGTGTGTGTGTGTGTGTGTGTGTGTTCCTCTGTCTGTGTTCCTCTGTCTCTGTCACACACAACAATGGGGTCAGGCAGCCACGGGTCTCCTCTACAGCTTACCAATGAATGTGTGTATAATGCAATTTGCGATGTTTGCAATAGAATAACCTGATTTATATCAAATGGTTTCCTCTCTGTTACCCAATAAGGCTAAACAGGAGCCAGCTCAGGACCTGGGCTTCAAACTTCAGTAAGTGGAACCAGACTAAAAGAGAAGGCAACAAAGTCAGGGTTCTATCAGTAGGGTTCTATCAGTAGGGTTCTGGGACATTGTGGACGGTCGTGTCACTGTTTCCATGTTATGGTTAACTAGCCTGTAGTTCCCCCCCTCCTATCTCCCCCCCTCTCGCTCTCTCTATCTCTGATGGAGACCATCTCCCCCCCCACTCTCGCTCTCTCTATCTCTGATGGAGCTTGAGGCCCATTTATCTCTTACTCTCCTCCTCCCTCTCCCCTTGCCTTCTCTCTCTCACGCTCTCTCTCGCCCCTCTTTCTCTCTCTCTTCCTCTGGTGGGGACCATCTCCCCCCCCTCTCTCTCTCTCTCTGGGCAAATGTGAGGCCCATCTCTCTCTCCCACTCTCTTTCCCCTCTCTCCTTCACTCATGTCTTGCCCAGCATCCCCACAAACAATCACAGAGCTAGCCAGCAGAGAGAAGAAGAAAGGAGCTTGTCACACAAATCCATTTCACAGATGATGTGGATGAGCTTGCTAACTACCCTCAGAAGGCCCAGACTGTTCCCTGACACTTGGATGCCATGCAGTCATTGTGGTTTGGACCAATGAGGTCACCCGTTGAAAGAACATCCATGACATCACCCTATTGGCCCATCACTCATCTCACCCAATCACACTCTAGAGTTAGGCGCTAACCCACAGAGAAGGAAGAAGACGGTCTAAAAATGAAACCAAATAATATGAAGAAGAGGGGGGGAAGACTGGAATCTGTTTTTATTTAAATGTAATCATCTGTCTTTAAATGGATAAGAGGAGAAGACGGAGAGGTTTGTCCTAGAGAGGACAGGTTGTTATGGCAGAGGCCTAGTTTCTCCTCAAACCCAAACCAGACAGTCCGAGGTGTGTCTGTAAACAGACAACACGTTTGTTGTGCTGTGATACTAAGCAGAGACAGGTTCATTGTTAGCTTTTGTGTCTGGAAACTTTACAGCTTTTTTTAACTGATCTTTTTAAATGTGACCTCTGTAATCTGTGTTTTTTTTATTTTTAAACAACACTTTTTGTTTTAGTTTCTTGTCTCACTTTATACTTTGTTGCATCCTTTCACAAGGCCCCAGCTGTCTCCTCTCTCCGTTTCTCTCTCTCTCTCTCTCTCTCTCTCTCAATGTCTCTCTCTCTCTCTCAATGTCTCTCTCTCTCAATGTCTCTCTCTCTCAATGTCTCTCTCTCTCAATGTCTCTCTCTCTCTCTCAATGTCTCCCTCTCTCAATGTCTCTCTCTCTCTCTCAATGTCTCTCTCTCTCAATGTCTCTCTCTCTCTCTCAATGTCTCTCTCTCTCTCTCAATGTCTATCTCTCTCAATGTCTCTCTCTCTCTCTCTCTCTCTCTCTCTCAATGTCTCTCTCTCTCTCTCTCTCTCTCTCTCAATGTCTCTCTCTCTCTCTCTCTCTCTCAATGTCTCTCTCTCTCAATGTCTCTCTCTCTCTCCATGTCTCTCTCTCTCTCAATGTCTCTCTCTCTCTCTCAATGTCTCTCTCTCTCTCAATGTCTCTCTCTCTCTCTCTCTCTCAATGTCTCCCTCTCTCTCTCTCTCAATGTCTCTCTCTCTCTCTCTCAATGTCTCTCCCTCTCTCTCTCTCTCTCTCTCTCTCTCAATGTCTCTCTCTCTCTCAATGTCTCTCTCTCTCTCTCAATGTCTCTCTCTCTCTCTCTCAATGTCTCTCTCTCTCTCAATGTCTCTCTTTCTCTCTCTCTCTCTCTCTCTCTCTCTCTCTCTCTCTCTCTCAATGTCTCTCTCAATGTCTCTCTCTCTCAATGTCTCTCTCTCTCTCTCAATGTCTCTCTCTCTCTCTTTCAATGTCTCTCTCTCTCTCAATGTCTCTCTCTCTCTCTCAATGTCTCTCTCTCTCTCTCTCAATGTCTCTCTCTCTCTCTCAATGTCTCTCTCTCTCTCTCTCTCTCTCTCTCTCTCTCTCAATGTCTCTCTCTCAATGTCTCTCTCTCTCTCTCTCAATGTCTCTCTCTCTCTCTCAATGTCTCTCTCTCTCTCTCAATGTCTCTTTCTCTCTCTCAATGTCTCTCTCTCTCTCAATGTCTCTCTCTCTCTCTCAATGTCTCTCTCTCTCTCTCTCTCTCTCTCTCTCAATGTCTCTCTCTCTCTCAATGTCTCTCTCTCTCTCAATGTCTCTCTCTCTCTCTCAATGTCTCTCTCTCTCTCTCTCTCTCTCTCTCTCTCTCAATGTCTCTCTCTCTCAATGTCTCTCTCTCTCAATCTCTCTCTCTCTCTCTCTCTCTCTCTCTCTCAATGTCTCTCTCTCTCAATGTCTCTCTCTCTCAATGTCTCTCTCTCTCAATGTCTCTCTCTCTCTCTCAATGTCTCTCTCTCTCAATGTCTCTCTCTCTCAATGTCTCTCTCTCTCTCTCAATGTCTCTCTCTCTCAATGTCTCTCTCTCTCAATGTCTCTCTCTCAATGTCTCTCTCTCTCTCTCTCTCTCTCAATGTCTCTCTCTCTCTCTCTCTCTCAATGTCTCTCTCTCTCTCTCAATGTCTCTCTCTCAATGTCTCTCTCTCTCAATGTCTCTCTCTCTCTCTCTCTCTCAATGTCTCTCTCTCTCAATGTCTCTCTCTCTCAATGTCTCTCTCTCTCTCTCTCTCAATGTCTCTCTCTCTCAATGTCTCTCTCTCAATGTCTCTCTCTCTCTCTCTCAATGTCTCTCTCTCTCTCCGTTTCTGCATCTCTCTCTCTCAATGTCTCTCTCTCTCTCTGTCTCTCTCTCTCTGTTTCTCCATCTCTCTCTCAATGTCTCTCTCTCTCGCTTTATCTCTCTCTCTCTCTCTCTCTCTCTGTCTCTCCCTCTGTCTCTCTCTCTCCCTGTCTCTCTCTCTCTCTCTCTCTCTCTCAATGTCTCTCTCTCTCGCTTTCCCTCTCTCTGTGTTCCCAGCGGTCATCAGTTGACTTGCTGGCTGCTGTTGATAACACCCGCTCACTTTGCCCCTCTGACCTCTAAACTTTCACCTCTTCTATTTCAGTCTTCTCTCTAGGAACGTGGAAAAAAATGCCGCACAAACAAACACAACATTGACCAGTCTGTCCCTCTTGTGAATAAACAACGGATTTTCCGATATACCATCCTAACTAGAAATCCACTGTTCTGGTAACTTTCCTAAAATTCCCAATGTTTGTATTATTCCTTCCCTGATCCCAGGTATCTTCCAACCCTAATCCTGACCCAAAGGACCTTCGCCATCCCTTCAATTCTAAAGTTCTAAGTTATTGTCACCTTAACTATTGTTTAGCTACTATATCCACATAACGACTTACTGTCGTGTCCACATAGACACTCTCCATCAATTTGAGTCATCTGAAGATACCAGAGACTAAAACTGTGTCGTCTCGGCTGTTAGATGTGAACTGAGTTTAAGGGACTAAAGTCTGAGGTTATTCCTACTTTTATTTAGTGGTCATTCATCGAATCAGACGAAACTCGTCGCTCCAGAAAAGAGACTGAAGTGAAGTTGTAATGTACACAACGTACTGTATGTTATAAATGGTGTTTACACAGGGAGAGAGATGTTCAGGCCAGCATTGTTGTCATGGTGTTCTGCACTCTGCAGGTTTATGGGCGTGTCATGGGCGTGTCCGTCTGGGATCTGTGACAACAAGTCTGATTTGTTTGTTTTTCTCCAGACACGATGAACAGATTTCTAGGGATGTAACCTTAAACCGCAGCCTAGCAACACGCATAATCACAATTAAAATCAGCGCGTTGACTCTGCCACGTCTCTATTATTTCTCCAATTAAACAATAGATGGAGGGAAAAGGACGGGTTGAAGAATGGAAGAAG
This sequence comes from Oncorhynchus masou masou, assembly GCF_036934945.1. NCBI lineage: Eukaryota > Metazoa > Chordata > Actinopteri > Salmoniformes > Salmonidae > Oncorhynchus > Oncorhynchus masou. Next base: position 55,836,279 of record NC_088238.1, read on the forward strand.
AGAGGAAACACACGCCCCTTTGGGAATGTTGACATGGAGATAGATCGTAAAGATCAGCCAAGGCTTCGGTCCCTCCCCTCCTTGCTACAATTTAAAGATCCCAAATGTTTAGCTGTAAGCTGGCCTCACCCAACTCCTTTACTTAAAAGGTTAAAAGGGACTTGTTTGTTTTAGAGGTCAAATATATACTTATTTTCGCCATTAATTAATGTTGGTTTGCCAACTGTCTTAAAAGTCCACGGAAAAATAATATATTAAAACCAACATAAATGAATTGATTTGAGATGGTGGGGACATGCACCATTCCTCTCTGTCTCTCTCCCTCCCTCCTTTTTTTTCAACAGCACCACCCTGCCACGCTTAGAGAGGGGGGCCAGACGAGAGAAAACAAACGGCCAAACTAACACAACCGAACGCCAAGCTCAAATTCAACCATGACAGGCAGCCGAGCGAGCGAGCAAGAGCAAGCCTGGCGTTTAAAAAAAGCCCTTTTGTAATGTATATTAACTCCAGGGGGCCCTTGTGACCTGACAGACCATTGTTCTGTGTGGGCCTGCGCCCCGCCACAGGAGCAGGTTGGCTGCATTGTTTATGGAGATTGGGCGCGGGTGCTGACTGGGTGTCTGTGAGGCAGGGGTTAAAAAGGGGGGGGGGCTGTGACCCTGAGCAGATGGCTGGGCAGGGGCTCTGCTGAGCCAGAATTAATAGCGTGTGCCATGTCACATTGTCTGAGACGGGCTGCCTAAAAACCAAACGGCCCCCCTCTCCCTCCCTCTGCTGTCTCCCTCTCCCTCACTACTCATACCCTTCCACTCCCACTCCCCCACTACCCCTACTCTTCCTCTACCCCTCCTCTCACTCAATACACCTACCCTTCCACTCCCTCTCCCCCACTACCCCTACTCTTCCTCTACCCCTCCTCTCACTCAATACACCTACCCTTCCACTCCCTCTCCCCCACTACCCCTACTCTTCCTCTACCCCTCCTCTCCCTCAACACCCCTACCCTTCCTCTCCCTCAATACCCCTACCCTTCCACTCCCTCTCCCCCACTACGCCTACTCTTCCTCTACCCTTCCTCTCCCCCACTACCCCTACTCTTCCTCTACCCCTCCTCTCCCCCACTACCCCTACTCTTCCTCTACCCCTCCACTCCCCCACTACCCCTACTCTTCCTCTACCCTTCCTCTCCTTCACTACCCCTACTCTTCCTCTACCCTTCCTCTCCCCCACTACCCCTACTCTTCCTCTACCCCTCCTCTCCCCACTACCCCAACTCTTCCTCTACCCCTCCTCTCCCCCACTACCCCTACTCTTCCTCTACCCCTCCTCTCCCCCACTAGCCCTACTCTTCCTCTTCCTCTACCCCTCCACTCCCCCACTACCCCTACTCTTCCTCTACCCTTCCTCTCCTTCACTATCCCTACCCTTCCACTCCCTCTCCCCCACTACCCCTACTCTTCCTCTACCCTTCCTCAACACCCCTACCCTTCCTCTCCCCCACTACCCCTACTCTTCCTCTACCCCTCCACTCCCTCAACACCCCTACCCTTCCTCTCCCTCACTACCCCTACCCTTCCTCTCCCTCACTACCCCTACCCTTCCTCTCCCTCACTACCCCTACCCTTCCTCTCCTTCACTACCCCTATCCTTCCTCTCCCTCACTACCTCTACCCTTCCTCTCCTTCACTATCCCTACCCTTCCACTCCCTCTCCCCCACTACCCCTACTCTTCCTCTACCCTTCCTCAACACCCCTACCCTTCCTCTCCCCCACTACCCCTACTCTTCCTCTACCCCTCCTCTCCCTCAACACCCCTACCCTTCCTCTCCCTCACTACCCCTACACTTCCTCTCCCTCACTACCCCTACCCTTCCTCTCCCTCACTACCCCTACCCTTCCTCTCCCTCACTACCCCTACCCTTCCTCTCCTTCACTACCCCTACCCTTCCTCTCCCTCACTACCCCTACCCTTCCTCTCCTTCACTACCCCTATCCTTCCACTCCCTCTCCCCCACTACCCCTACTCTTCCTCTACCCTTCCTCAACACCCCTACCCTTCCTCTCCCTCACTACCCCTACCCTTCCTCTCCCTCACTACCTCTACCCTTCCTCTCCCTCACTACCCCTACCCTTCCTCTCCCTCACTACCTCTACCCCTCCTCTCCCTCAACACCCCTACCCTTCCTCTCCCTCACTACCCCTACCCTTCCTCGCCCTCACTACCCCTACCCTTCCTCTCCCTCACTACCCCTACCCTTCCTCTCCTTCACTACCCCTACCCTTCCTCTCCCTCACTACCCCTACCCTTCCTCTCCCTCACTACCCCTACCCTTCCTCTCCTTCACTACCCCTACCCTTCCTCTCCCTCACTACCCCTACCCTTCCTCTCCTTCACTACCCCTACCCTTCCTCTCCCTCACTACCCCTACCCTTCCTCTCCTTCACTACCCCTACCCTTCCTCACCTTCACTACCCCTACCCTTCCTCTCCTTCACTACCCCTACCCTTCCTCTCCTTCACTACCCCTACCCTTCCTCTCCTTCACTACCCCTACCCTTCCTCTCCTTCACTACCCTTTCTCTTTCCCACTTCTCCCTCTGCCTTGGCCTTCCCTCTCTTTCCCTCCACCTCTCTGTCTCATTCTGCTGCCTCTACTCCCCTTCTCCATCCTTCTCTATCTTTGTCCCTCCTCCCTCTTTCATCCCCCCCCTCCCTCCGTCTCCCTCCTCCTTCCTCTCTCCCCCTCCCTCTTCCCCCCCTCCCTCCATCTCCCTCCTCCTTCCTCTCTCCCCCTCCCTCTTCCCCCTCCCTCCATCTCCCTCCTCCTTCCTCTCTCCTCCTCCCCCTTTCTTCCCCCCTCCCTCCGTCTCCCTCCTCCTTCCTCTCTCCTCCACCCTCTACCCCCCTCCCTCCGTCTCCCTCCTCCTTCCTCTCTCCTCCTCTCTCTACCCCCTCCCTCCGTCTCCCTCCTCCTTCCTCCACCCCCTCCCTCCGTCTCCCTCCTCCTTCCTCTCTCCTCCACCCTCTACCCCCTCCCTCTGTCTCCCTCCTCCTTCCTCTCTCCTCCTCCCTCTACCCTAACAGCTGGAACTACAGTCTCCATGGAGTGTTCCTTCAATGGCAACTTCACTCTTTTTACAAACACTCCTTCGCTCTCTCTCTCTTTCATCCATTCATTCACACCCTTGCGCATTCATCTTGCTCTCAATAGCTCAAATAAACATTCATTCACAGGTTTGCTCATTCAGTAGGGGCTTTATTGGCAGACAAATGAGGCACCTGTGTTTCAAAAGGTCTCCCGCTGAATGGCCTGCTCTCCCGTTCCTCTAGCACTCTAGCTCACTCTCCTTCTCCTCTTCCTCTCCTTCTCCTTGTCTCTCTTCCCCTCCTCCTCCTCTCTCTTCCTCTCCTTCTCCTCTTCCTCTCCTTCTCCTTGTCTCTCTTCCTCTCCTCCTTGTCTCTCTTCCCCTCCTCCTCCTCTCTCTTCCTCTCCTTCCTCTCCTTCTCCTTGTCTCTCTTCCTCTCCTTCTTGTCTCTCTTCCCCTCCTCCTCTTCTCTCTTCCTCTCCTTCCTATTATTCTACTTGTCTCTCTTCCTCTCCTCCTTGTCTCTCTTCCTCTCCTTCTCCTCTCTCCCTCTCCTTCTCATTGTCGATCTTCCTCCCTCTTCCCCTCCTCCTCCTCTCTCTTCCTCTCCTTCCTATTCCTCTCCTTGTCTGTCTTCCTCTTCCTCTCATCCTCCATATTCCTTTCCTTCCCCTCCTCCCGCTTCCTCTTCCCCTCCCTATTCCTCTCCTTGTCTCTCTTCCTCTCTCTTCCCCTCTTCCTCCCTCCTCACCCACTCATTCCCTTTTAACAGCCTACCATAACAAACACTATACATTCTGTCCTCCTAGCAGCTCCTACTGCTCATCACATAACAGTCCCTGCTGTCTAGTCTGGGGTATGCATCCTCCAACAAACATTTCCGGGGCCTCTTCAGAATCCACGGCTGGCTGCCAGGAATTGGACAGTGGGTCAGAGGGCCGCCGGACCCCCTCGACGGGCCCCCTCTCCTAATCACCAGGGCTCTTCCTGTCTCTCTGGGCCCCCCGGCTGACAGTCAGAGAGATGGAGGACGAGGGGGAACCAGAGGGTCAAGGCCTCATTGCAGCTCACTTGGCAGGCTCATACTGTGGGGCTGTGTGTGTGTTTGCCTTTTTTGTGTTAATCTATGTCTATTTGTGTGTGTGTGGCAGAGAATCAAAGGTCAGGGTTAAAAATGCTGCAGTTGACAAAGTAAAGCTGTCCATCCAAACACTCTCTTCACAACAATAGCATTTAGCATTAGCAACAAGGAGGAAACATGGACCATGTAATACACCACACAGAGAGGGAGACTGTGACGGGACTTTAGACAGCAAGGTATCGCCACTGCCATTCTGACGACGTAAAACAACATCAAGGAAAGGTTTTTGCTTTATTTTGGTTCAAGCAAGGTTTTATGAGTTGGTTTTATCCATGGATTGTATTAGTATTTTGTAATTGCTGGGACTGCTCTAAAAATATAAATATATGTGGTGTTAAGTTCTCGCTATATGTGACTGAAACAACTTTGTGTCAGGGGCACATTGCAGAATAAGGGCACTAAACCCAAGCTTAACCAGCTGTTGAGCTTAGTTTACTGTACATGAATATCTCATTAGAATTTACACAAAGTGGATATATATATATATATATATATATATATATATATATATATATATATATATATATATTTTTTTTTTTTTTTTTTTTGGAAACATTCTTTGTTAAGACATCTCTGTCCTTTTTCCTCTTTGTTATGACATCTCTGTCCTTTTCACTCTTTGTTCTCGTGTCTGGTTAAGGTTTGAGCAGGGATTCTGTACAAGCCCTCACTACAATGAAAACCTCCCAAAACATTGGAACGGGTCCTTATTGAACGGGTCCTTATTGAACGGGTCCTTAATGAATGGGTCCTTATTGAACGGGTCCTTATTGAACGGGTCCTTAATGAACGGGGCCTTATTGAACGGGTCCTTATTGAACGGGTCCTTATTGAACGGGTCCTTAATGAACGGGTCCTTAATGAACGGGTCCCTATTGAACGGGTCCCTATTGAACGGGTCCTTATTGAACGGGTCCTTATCGAACGGGTCCCTATCGAACGGGTCCCTAATGAACGGGTCCTTATCGAACGGGTCCTTAATGAACGGGTCCTTATTGAACGGCTCCCTATTGAACGGGTCCTTATTGAACGGGTCCTTAATGAACGGGTCCTTATTGAACGGGTCCTTATTGAACGGGTCCTTAATGAACGGGTCCTTAATGAACGGATCCTTATTGAACGGGTCCTTATTGAACGGGTCCCTATTGAACGGGTCCTTATTGAACGGGTCCTTATTGAACGGGTCCTTAATGAACGGGTCCTTAATGAACGGGTCCTTATTGAACGGGTCCCTATTGAACGGGTCCCTATTGAATGGGTCCTTATTGAACGGGTCCCTATCGAACGGGTCCTTATTGAACGGGTCCTTAATGAACGGGTCCTTATTGAACGGGTCCTTAATGAACGGGTCCTTAATGAACGGGTCCTTAATGAACGGGTCCCTATTGAACGGGTCCCTATTGAACGGGTCCCTATTGAACGGGTCCCTATTGAACGGGTCCCTATTGACACTGCATATGAAGATTCAGGAGCAAATATTTCCACCACATCCTGACGACAAACAAAATCATTTGTGTTGAGGTTTAGAGAAAGGTCCATTTTGTTTTTTATAACAGAAACACAGTGTGGAAGTATATATTGACTCATGATTTCCACATAGCCTGAAGGGAGGAACATGAGTGTCACTTACAGTAAAACTATGTCTGAAGTAACATACTATCCAATGAAGACTTCCCGATCACATCAGTTTCCATTGCCATAGTATGAATGTAGTTGCTTACGCAAATCAACACGTGGCTCCAATGTCCTTATTGTATATTTTAGGTTACTACCATCGGACCAAACTTGCCTGACATTATACCAAACGTGTCTAATGTTATTAGACTGTTAAGGAAAACTACAGTAGGTCTAAGGCGAATGAAGAGTTCACAAAGCTTATTGCAGAAGCGTTTATAGCTTTCACAAGTGTGCACGGTATTAACTCATTTTTCACTTTGCACATTACTTCTGGGCATTATGAAAATATCACCCTAAAAAATAAAACACAATACAAAATGGCTGAAGAGAGAACATTGGAGTCACAAGACCTTGTAAGTAAAAACCCTTAGGCCTCATTGTTCCTCTTTCTTCAGTATGAACTTCTCAGACAACCTGTGGCAGCAGCACTGCATCCTAGCAGATTCTTACCAATAATATGATATTCCTTCTCCTGTTTGGAGTGGCTGAGTCATTTGACGGGTTACATTTTCATTGAATGGAAGCGCACACACACGACGGGTCGCTTGTTCGAATCCGTCAGCCGACTAAGTGAAGAATCTGTCAACGTGCCATTGAACAAGGCACTTAACCCTAATTGTTCCTGTCAGTTGCTCTGGGTAAGAGCGTCTGCTAAATGACCACTGTTAAAATCAACTTGCAGTATCTCACTGTGACTAAGACATTCTTCTAGATATCTGTTCCCTATTATAGTGCACTACTTTTGACCAGGGTCCATTTGTCACGCCCTGGTCGAAGTATTTTGTGTTTATCTTAATTTATTTGGTCAGGCCAGGGTGTGGCATGGGTTTTTGTATGTGGTGTGTTTGTATTGGGATTGTAGCTTAGTGGGGTGTTCTAGTTAAGTCTATGGCTGTCTGGAGTGGTTCTCAATCAGAGGCAGGTGCTTATCGTTGTCTCTGATTGGGAACCATATTTAGGCAGCCATATTCTTTGAGTGTTACGTGGGTGATTGTCCTTAGTGTCCTGAAGTCCTTGGTCTGTGTTTATTTACACCAGTATAGGCTGTTTCAGTTTTCGTTACGTTCTTTGTTTTGTAGTGTTTGTAATTGATTCGTGGTTTACGTTTGTTTATTAAACATGGATCGAAATCTACACGCCGGATTTTGGTCCGACTCTCATTCCCACCGAGAAAGCCGTAACACCATTAAAAGTAGTGCACTATATTATACGGAATAGCTGGCCATTTGGGACGTAAACCAGGGTGTTTGGGTCTAAACTGGGGGGAGTTGTCAATCAGTTTATATAGAACGTGCTATGTCCGTCAGTCTTTTAGAAAGAGAGAAAAAGAAGTGAACAACTTCGAGGGAGAGAGTTCAGTCTGTCCCTGAAGGGGGAAAACACATGATGTGATCTCTACCAGAAAATGTGATCTTTACTGAAAACGCATCATGTGAATGGCTGATGTTATCATAATTTGCTTATTACTATTTTTGGTGGCCTGTTCCTCCAGGGTCTTAGACATCTTCTATGGACTATAGAAAACACTCAAATATTACAGCCTTGCCATTTGCTGGTGTAATATGGACATGCCAGGAAACCTGTTGATGTGGCTATAACCTCATTCTACTATTGAGAAATCCTTCAGTTTAGTTCCTTCTGGCTCACACAAGCCAAGGCTACTTAATTTAGTACAAGTAGAGGGTTGAAACTATTATGACAAAATACAAAAAGTTATTGTTTAGCAAATAACTCATTTGGGATAATTCATAGTCTTTATAAAGGATTCAACATATTCCCATTTTCGTAATATAATGAATAATACATATTTTCAGAACTCGTGAGCATTTCCACCGTTTAAACCAAAAAATGAGACGGTGCAGCGGCCCCAAGGCCCCAGAACTGTAAAAGATACTGCCAGGCAGAGCACAGAGCCAGGGAGAGCCTGCACAGAGCAAGGGAGAGCCTGCACAGAGCCAGGGAGAGCCTGCACAGAGCCAGGGAGAGCCTGCACAGAGCCTGCACAAAGCCTGCACAGAGCCAGGGAGAGTCTGCACAGAGCCAGGGAGAGCCTGCACAGAGCAAGGGAGAGCCTGCACAGAGCCTGCACAGAGCCTGCACAGAGCCTGCACAGAGCCAGGGAGAGCCTGCACAGAGCCAGGGAGAGCCTGCACAGAGCCTGCACAGAGCCAGGGAGAGCCTGCACAGAGCCAGGGAGAGCCTGCACAGAGCCAGGGAGAGCCTGCACAGAGCCTGCACAAAGCCTGCACAGAGCCAGGGAGAGTCTGCACAGAGCCAGGGAGAGCCTGCACAGAGCCAGGGAGAGCCTGCACAGAGCCAGGGAGAGCCTGCACAGAGCCAGGGAGAGCCTGCGCAGAGCCAGGGAGAGCCTGCACAGAGCCAGGGAGAGCCTGCACAGAGCCTGCACAGAGCCAGGGAGAGTCTGCACAGAGACAGGGAGAGCCTGCACAGAGCCAGGGAGAGCCTGCACAGAGCCAGGGAGAGCCTGCACAGAGCCAGGGAGAGCCTGCACAGAGCCAGGGAGAGCCTGCGCAGAGCCAGGGAGAGCCTGCACAGAGCCTGCACAGAGCCAGGGAGAGTCTGCACAGAGACAGGGAGAGCCTGCACAGAGCCAGGGAGAGCCTGCACAGAGCCAGGCAGAGCCTGCACAGAGCCTGCACAGAGCCTGCACAGAGCCAGGCAGAGCCTGCACAGAGCCAGGCAGAGCCTGCACAGAGCCTGCACAGAGCCTGCACAGAGCCAGGCAGAGCCTGCACAGAACCAGGCCGAGCCTGCACAGAGCCAGGGAGAGCCTGCACAGAGCCAGGCAGAGCCTGCACAGAGCCTGCACAGAGCCTGCACAGAGCCAGGCAGAGCCTGCACAGAGCCTGCACAGAGCCAGGGAGAGCCTGCACAGAGCCAGGCAGAGCCTGCACAGAGCCTGCACAGAGCCTGCACAGAGCCAGGCAGAGCCTGCACAGAGCCAGGCAGAGCCTGCACAGAGCCTGCACAGAGCCAGGCAGAGCCTGCACAGAGCCAGGCAGAGCCTGCACAGAGCCAGGCAGAGCCTGCACAGAGCCAGGCAGAGCCTGCACAGAGCCTGCACAGAGCCAGGCAGAGCCTGCACAGAGCCTGGCAGAGCCTGCACAGAGCCAGGCAGAGCCTGCACAGAGCCTGCAAAGAGCCTGCACAGAGCCAGGCAGAGCCTGCACAGAGCCAGGCAGAGCCTGCACAGAGCCAGGCAGAGCCAGGTAGAGCCAGGCAGAGCCTGCACAGAGCCTGCACAGAGCCAGGCAGAGCCAGGCAGAGCCAGGCAGAGCCTGCACAGAGCCTGCACAGAGCCAGGCAGAGCCTGCACAGAGCCAGGCAGAGCCTGCACAGAGCCTGCACAGAGCCTGCACAGAGCCAGGCAGAGCCTGCACAGAGCCAGGCAGAGCCTGCACAGAGCCAGGCAGAGCCAGGCAGAGCCTGCACAGAGCCTGCACAGAGCCAGGCAGAGCCTGCACAGAGCCAGGCAGAGCCTGCACAGAGCCTGCACAGAGCCTGCACAGAGCCAGGCAGAGCCTGCACAGAGAGCCAGGCAGAGCCTGCACAGAGCCAGGCAGAGCCTGCACAGAGCCAGGGAGAGCCTGCACAGAGCCAGGCAGAGCCTGCACAGAGCCAGGGAGAGCCTGCACAGAGCCAGGCAGAGCCTGCACAGAGCCTGCACAGAGCCAGGGAGAGCCTGCACAGAGCCAGGCAGAGCCTGCACAGAGCCAGGCAGAGCCTGCACAGAGCCAGGGAGAGCCTGCACAGAGCCTGCAAAGAGCCAGGCAGAGCCTGCACAGAGCCTGGCAGAGCCTGCACAGAGCCAGGCAGAGCCTGCACAGAGCCTGCAAAGAGCCTGCACAGAGCCAGGCAGAGCCTGCACAGAGCCAGGCAGAGCCTGCACAGAGCCAGGCAGAGCCAGGTAGAGCCAGGCAGAGCCTGCACAGAGCCTGCACAGAGCCAGGCAGAGCCAGGCAGAGCCAGGCAGAGCCTGCACAGAGCCTGCACAGAGCCAGGCAGAGCCTGCACAGAGCCAGGCAGAGCCTGCACAGAGCCTGCACAGAGCCTGCACAGAGCCAGGCAGAGCCTGCACAGAGCCAGGCAGAGCCTGCACAGAGCCAGGCAGAGCCAGGCAGAGCCTGCACAGAGCCTGCACAGAGCCAGGCAGAGCCTGCACAGAGCCAGGCAGAGCCTGCACAGAGCCTGCACAGAGCCTGCACAGAGCCAGGCAGAGCCTGCACAGAGAGCCAGGCAGAGCCTGCACAGAGCCAGGCAGAGCCTGCACAGAGCCAGGGAGAGCCTGCACAGAGCCAGGCAGAGCCTGCACAGAGCCAGGGAGAGCCTGCACAGAGCCAGGCAGAGCCTGCACAGAGCCTGCACAGAGCCAGGGAGAGCCTGCACAGAGCCAGGCAGAGCCTGCACAGAGCCAGGCAGAGCCTGCACAGAGCCAGGGAGAGCCTGCACAGAGCCAGGGAGAGCCTGCACAGAGCCTGCACAGAGCCAGGGAGAGCCTGCACAGAGCCTGGGAGAGCCTGCATAGAGCCAGGGAGAGCCTGCACAGAGCCAGGGAGAGCCTGCAAAGAGCCAGGGAGAGCCTGCACAGAGCCAGGGAGAGCCTGCACAGAGCCTGCACAGAGCCAGGGAGAGCCTGCACAGAGCCAGGGAGAGCCTGCACAGAGCCAGGGAGAGCCTGCACAGAGCCAGGCAGAGCCTGCACAGAGCCTGCACAGAGCCTGCATAGAGCCAGGCAGAGCCTGCACAGAGCCTGCACAGAGCCAGGCAGAGCCTGCACAGAGCCAGGCAGAGCCTGCACAGAGCCAGGCAGAGCCTGCACAGAGCCAGGGAGAGCCTGCACAGAGCCAGGCAGAGCCTGCACAGAGCCTGCACAGAGCCAGGCAGAGCCTGCACAGAGCCAGGCAGAGCCTGCACAGAGCCAGGCAGAGCCTGCACAGAGCCAGGGAGAGTCTGCACAGAGCCAGGCAGAGCCTGCACAGAGCCTGCACAGAGCCTGCACAGAGCTAGGCAGAGCCTGCACAGAGCCTGCACAGAGCCAGGCAGAGCCTGCACAGAGCCAGGCAGAGCCTGCACAGAGCCTGCACAGAGCCTGCACAGAGCCAGGCAGAGCCTGCACAGAGCCAGGCAGAGCCTGCACAGAGCCAGGCAGAGCCAGGCAGAGCCTGCACAGAGCCAGGCAGAGCCTGCACAGAGCCTGCACAGAGCCTGCACAGAGCCAGGCAGAGCCTGCACAGAGCCAGGCAGAGCCTGCACAGAGCCTGCACAGAGCCTGCACAGAGCCAGGCAGAGCCTGCACAGAGCCAGGCAGAGCCTGCACAGAGCCTGCACAGAGCCTGCACAGAGCCAGGCAGAGCCTGCACAGAGCCAGGCAGAGCCTGCACAGAGCCAGGGAGAGCCTGCACAGAGCCAGGCAGAGCCTGCACAGAGCCAGGCAGAGCCTGCACAGAGAGCCAGGCAGAGCCTGCACAGAGCCAGGCAGAGCCTGCACAGAGCCAGGCAGAGCCTGCACAGAGCCAGGGAGAGCCTGCACAGAGCCAGGCAGAGCCTGCACAGAGCCAGGCAGAGCCTGCACAGAGCCAGGGAGAGCCTGCACAGAGCCTGCACAGAGCCAGGCAGAGCCGACGACACTCATATACCTTTTATTAAACTGTTTCCCTCATATGAAATGGGAACACTATCTGCCATGGACAACTCCACTGGGGTGATTATAACACAATTGTTGTCATAGGTATAAGGTCTAGGACTTGGTAAAAAATTGAGAAATTAAAGATATATATATATATCTATCTTATATGTTTTGTTAATAATGTAATTATAATTTCCAATGCTGATAAGAATCTAATTTTGTACATTTATGGACTCATTCCAAATGCTTGTAAAATATATTTGACATAGATTTATGTCTAATCAAGAGTTTGATTTCTTATGACGTTTTAGATTGACTAACAAGCAATAAAACCCTCATTAATCCCATAATGAAGGCAATAAATCCTCACATTGTGACCGATACACATGGACAGGTATGTCTGGTTTCACATTAACAGTACGTTTGTAACCATGTCAAGTAATTTCATTTTGTAAGTCTTCAATGTCATGATTGTATAGATAATATATCGTGTAACTGAATCTGACCCCTTAAGATTTGTCAAGTGACAGAAATGCCAATTTTTACGGCCCAAGGCAGATTTTCTTGCTTTATCTCTTTATTAAAGCTTGTAAAAAAAAAGACATTTGCTCATCATTTTTGTAACATACACAGTCAGCATTCTCTTAGCACTATATGTACAACTTATCACCCCGTCATTGTGACACCATAACAGAAACGCTCTGCTCCAGGCTTTCGGAACACTAACAGTCATGTGATGGGGGAGCTTTGAGTGGAGGGTGAGAGATGTAAAGGGGGAGGGGGGGTCGGGCCTTTTGAAGCCCCAGCCTCTCCGCCTGGACTCCATGTCACCTCCAGGTCCCCTTCCAGTTGTAAAGCTGACTGGCCTGTGCACCTCCTAGGCATCCCGGTACAGGCAGACATAGCCACCCTGTCTCTCCGTCCTTCATGCCTTGAACTCCCTCACACCCACACACTAGCCATGCAAAGTGATGTGTGACTCTCGTCTTGTGAGGCGCTGTGGCTTTGATTCATAAAGAGAACCGGATCATATCTGAGTTGGATCTGACAGATGCAGAGGCTTGAAGAGGTTTGTTTATATGGGGGAGAAGGAGAGAAGCGCATGCTAGGTTACAGGGTAAATATGGTTTTCCTTCCTGTTTCTGTCTGCCTGTCAGTCTGGCTGTCTGGCACCTACACTTTCTGTTCTTTTTGTGTCCATCTGAAAGTTTCTGTCTGAGTCTGAAACCTCTCTCTTTCTCTGTCTGTATGTCTGTCTGTCTGATTTTCTATCTGACTGGCTGTCCAGCTATTTTATGTTTCATCACAACAGATTCCACACAAATCCCTGCTGAAGAACCTGTAGTTTCACTACTTGTTTGATCGTCTGGCTTTTTTCCTCATTTGCTTTCATAAAGCTCAAACCAAAAATAAAAGATAAAATGACCTCTCATAATGATTCATTACGACCCTGAACTCAAAACCATGAAAATGTGTTTTCAGAGTTCAAAACACACTATAATTTCCCATCATTCATTTGACTATTTCATCTAGATGCTCCAAGGAAGAAGGCTATCCAGACTTGTCTATCCTAGTGACGAATATATAAAGATAATAAAATGGAAGACGAGCTGCCCAAATCCATCGTACAGTAGTTAATCACGTGACTCAACCCATCTTGTGGCAAATTCATAACATGACAAAGTCAGGTCTGGTTGGGAACAAGCAGGTTGGCGAATGATGACCAATCTGTCTATTGGCAGTAGACACTCAGGCAGTCAAGTGAGAGGATTTATAGATGGAGCACTCGTGGCATAGTCATGATTGCTTGAATTGGCGGCTTACCTTCCCTTTATTGAGCTCTGGAGAGCGTTCCTGTCCATTTAAAATAATTGTTTCATACCTTACGAGAGAGAGGGGCGAGAAAAGACAGGGAAAGACTGAGTAGATGGAGAAATTCTGCTAAATGATTGACGTCGCTTGATTAGAACCAAACGTGGTGCTTTAGCCTTTATTTGGAATGTTTTACCACGTTGTTTTGATTGTGAGGTCACACATGAATTTTCCAAAGTACTCGGAATCATGATGCGGATGCCAAAAAGCAACAGTCGGAGACATCAGGATTCCAAGGGGGGCCCTAAAAGGAAACGTTAAATCACGTAGGAAAGTATCCATGAAAATATGTTATGAGTTTTACAACAGCGAGTGGTTAGAGGTCAACTTCAGTTGTTAAACAAAAGAATATAACATATTGACAAGCATCGACAGCAGTAGCTTGATTCTATCTCTTTTTTTCCTTCCCTCTTCTGAAATGTACTTGCATTTGTGTTGTCTTTTTTTTTACTGTGTTCAGCTGTAAAACATTTTGAGAAACTTTATTCTCCCTGTATTCAATGCTGGGACTAGCTAGAGGTCTTTGGCTGACTATTAAAATGATGAAAGAATGGAAAATCAGATTGGGGAGGATGTGATCCTCCTCCCTCTCTGTGTCTTCATAGTGTGGGCGTCAAGCCAGTCACACTCTGATGCAACCCCCCCTCTCACTATTTCCCTCACACTCTCACTCTCTGACTTCCTCATCTTTCTTACTCTCCCTTTCTCTTTTGCTCTCTCCCTCTCTCTCTGACTCCCCTCTCTCCTCTGACTCCCCTCTTTCTCACTCACTCACTCACTCACTCACTCACTCACTCACTCACTCACTCACTCACTCACTCTCTCTCTTTACTTCTCTCCCTGACCTCCCCCTCTCTTTCTCTCTTCCTCTCTTTTCCCCTCTCTCTCTCTGGCAGACCTGCAAAGGGTCAATAAAAATGAGTTAAGCTGAAGGATATGAAACGTGAGGATTTATATGGTATGCACTGGGAAAGGTAGCATCTGGTGCACTACGTAGAAGATGTGGGCATATGGATTCTGACAGAGTTATTTAGTCAGTTATTGTGTTTTTCCTCTAGGATTTTGCCTGTGCTTAGCTCCATTTATCCTGAAAAACTTAACGATTATAAGCATACCCATAACATGATGCAGCCACCACTATGCTTGAAAATATAGTCAGACTCGAGTCACAAATATGATGACTTGCAATTCGACTTTGACTTTAACACCAATGACTCGTGACTTGACTTGGACTTGAGCCTTATGACTCGACCTGACTTGATACCCTCCCCAAGCCCAAATATTAAAAATTATGCTATTAAAAAAAGTGTGCAACTCTTCATTTCACGGATGACAGTTTAAATCAGACAGCAGCCAATCAAATTGTGCCAGCTGAGAAAAAGTTGTGCGTGGCAGTGCAGAGGAAGGTTGGCGCGTGAATTCAGATGGAGCCCTTGGAAAGATGATACCCCAAATGATTATTTTCGGATATAAAGACGACGCTGTTATCAACAAAAAAACAGATTGCAACTTGCAAAACATGCTGGAAGAAAATTACAGACGGAGGCGCAACAATTTCCAACTTTGTTTGACATTTGAAGCTGCACAAAGAACGGTAAGTCGTGGCTAATATAGCCTAAATCTATATATTTTATTACTTTATTGGTGTATCATGTAGGCTAACGTAACGTTAAATCAATGAGCCTCCACACAGTCAGTCAGTGCAGGACATAAAGATCATCAAGGACAACAACCACCCGAGCCACTGCCTGTTCACCCAGCTATCATCCAGAAGGCGAGGTCAGTACAGGTGCATCAAAGCTGGGACCGAGAGACTGAAAAACAGCTTCTATCTCAAGGCCATCAGACTGTTAAACAGCAACCACTAACATTGACTGGCTGCTGCCAACACACTGACTCAACTCCAGCCACTTTAATAATGGGAATTGATGTAAAATGATGTAAAATATATCACTAGCCACTTTAAACAATGCTACCTAATATAATGTTTACATACCCTACATTATTCATCTCATATGTATACGTATATACTGTACTCTATATCATCTACTGCATCTTTATGTAATACATGTATCACTAGCCACTTTAACTATGCCACTTTGTTTACATACTCATCTCATATGTATATACTGTACTCGATACCATCTACTGTATCTTGCCTATGCTGCTCTGTACCATCATTCATTCATATATCTTTATGTACATATTCTTTATCCCCTTACACTTGTGTATAAGACAGTAGTTTTGGAATTGTTAGTTAGATTACTTGTTGGTTATTAATGCATTGTCGGAACTAGAAGCACAAGCATTTCGCTACACTCGCATTAACATCTGCTAACCATGTGTATGTGACAAGTAAAATTTGATTTGGAATGTGATCATTGCACCCAAGATTGAGCTACAACTGGCTAGGCAGTTGGTAGCCTAAATCCTGCCTGATGTTACTGCTGTTCCTAAAACCATTGACATATGTTAGCCTACTGTAACCACAGAGAGAGAGAGAGAGAGAGAGAGAGAGAGAGAGAGAGAGAGAGAGAGAGAGAGAGAGAGAGAGTGTGCGTGCGTGTGTGTGTGTTAAGGTTGGGCGATTGTGTATAAGCCTACATCGCCCGATTGCGCCCCATAGCGATCCTCGATAGTCGATCACTATTGGGAGGGGGTGTGTCTTTCTCATGGCTACCCATATATTTCCATGGAAATATAACGTTTATTTAGAAAGTAATAAATATATAGATATTTTTAAAAGCATTCATGATTTGCGTGGGGTGGCAGGGTAGCCTAGTGGTTAGAGTGTTGGACTAGTAACTGGAATGTTGGAAGTTCAAACCCCCAAGGTACAAATCTGTTGTTCTGCCCCTGAACAGGCAGTTAACCCACTGTTCTGAGGCTGTCATTGAAAATAAAAATTTGTTCTCAACTGACTTGCCTCGTTAAATAAAGTTTAAAAAAAATACTATTACTCTTGTTAAAAATATGAAATGGTATTATATTTGGTGAAGAGCACATTATGACCTGTTTAGGACTCGAAACTCAAAGTTTAGAACTTGAGACTTGATACTTGACGGTCTTGACTTGAGACTTGACTCGGACTTGCCTGCTTGACTTGCCTGTCTTGACTTGGTACTTGAGTGCTGAGATTTGTGACTTATAAAACAATGATTTGGTCCCACCTCTGATGTGCTGTATTGGATTTTCCCCCCTAACATAACAGATTCCAAGAACACAGGATGAGATGTTACTATCCTTTGTGCAAGCACTTCCAAGAGTTAATGAACAGTGAGCGTGGTGAAATTTGGGGAGCGCATCGTCAGTAGTGTACCTTTGGTTCCTAGGGTGTTTCGGCCCATTGTATTCAGGACATAAAGTACATTTCTTGCCACATTAAAAAAAAGTTGTACTTTAGTGCCTTGTTGCAAACAGGAGGCATGTTTCAGAGTATTTTATTCTGTACAGGCTTCCTTCATTTCACTCTGTCAATTAGGTTAGTATTGTGGAGTAACTACAATTTTGTATTTAACCTTTATTTAACTCGTCAGTTATGAACAAACCCCATAGCCTACCAGGGAACAGTGGGTTAACTGCCTTGTGCAGGTGTAGAACAACAGATTTTTACCTTGTGAGCTCGGGGATTCGATCCAGCAACTTTCAGTTACTGGCCCAACGCGCTAACCACTGCAATGTTGTTGATCCATCCTCAGTTCTTTGTGTTTTAAAGTCGTCTTATGCCTCATGGTGAAATCCCTGAGCGGTTTCCTTCCTCTCCGGCAACTGAGTTAGGAAGGACGCCTGTACCTTGTAATGACTGGGTGTATTGATACACCATCCAAACTTCACCATGCTCAAAGGGGATATTCATTGTCTGCTTTGACTTTTTTTCTGCTCATCTACCAATAGGTATCTTTCTTTGCGAGGAATTGGTCTTTGTGGTGGAATCTGTGTTTGAAATTCACTGCTCGATTGAAGGACATTACAGATAATTGTATGTCTGGGGTACAAAGATGAGGTAGTCATTAAAAAAATTAAACACTATTATTGCAAACAGAATAAGTCCTGGGGGCCTGGGAAAATACAGGCTTCCTCACAACATTGTGCAAAATTCTATGCCAAACTATGTTCCAATCGGTGCTGTAATTTATTACCCCGTAAACACGTGGGAATACTATTTCAGCGCTATAAAATAAGCAACAAAAACACTCCACGTCCATCTCGCGATAGTTCCACGATCCCTCCATGCTTGTCTATGGTGAGAGTTTTCCTGGTCTCGCGTGATGTCTGAAGTTTCCCACGCCTATTGTTGTGGTGTCTGCCCTTTTCTCTCACTCTCTCTAGCAACCCGCCGCCTCCCCCTCCTTTCTGGACTCCTCTCCCCCTCTCCAGCGTCCCTGCATCGCCAGTCTGCTTCTGTTGTCTCGGCGGATTGTTGGTCTTGGGGAGAAAAGATATCGCGAGTGTTGGAGTTTTGGTGAGAGTTTGTGGAAGATGGCGCCTGTTGTGACAGGGTAAGTCTGAGATTCAGGGCTTGTGCTTGTACTGGAGTTAAAGTGAATTTAAGTTTTTCAGAGAGAATTGGTTGCTTATGTTCGAGCATAGATTGCCGACCACATTTGGGTATTTATGGCCATTTGTTTTCAGTCGGGGAAAGCATTTTCTTTGTCTAAATGTATTGTGTGTGTGTGTGTTTTCGTTTGACTACTCCACTGTGCTGACTGTTGCTGCACCACGGTGCGGTGTTGTGGGGTTTGAGCTAGCTAGCATTGAGGTCCTTTTCCAGTACCAGGCAACGACACGAGTACAATCGGTCTGGGTTGGGGAAAAATAAACGGTTGTGTTTGTTTAATATTTTTAGAGGACATTTATTCAACAATATATCCCACGGTATAAATGAATTCACCTTCTAACCATGTTGCAATTGAATATACTGTTCCGCTGTGCTTGAAACACGTTGTGGCTTTGTCAAGCAAGGCATCGTTTTCTGTCCAACATCGCGTTCAACTCATAAGTCTGTGCTGTTAGCTGGCTAACTAGCTAGCTTTCTGGCTATTTCTCTATCGACTGTTGGTGAATACACTTGCAGACGTGTGATTAAGCGATGTTTTGCGGTGCGTAAATGTACTCGAATATAAAGTGTTTATACAACAGTCCCGTGCCAATCCTCTCCATGCGCGGTGCAGACAAATGTTTATTTTATTTTTGAGCGCAACTAGGGGCATAACCAAACGCCAATTCTCTAGAAACTACCCGAAAGTCCAAAAACATCACGTTGTGGATCTTTATTTTTTATTTTGTACATATGGAATGTTGTATCTTTCTATATAGGTCCGTAAACGTCAGCCAGCGCAGAGCCACTGAAATGTAAAACTCAAAGAAAATATGCCTGAAATGTGACGCCCCTGTCCAACGTTGATTCGCCGCTTTATGAAATAGCGAACGCTATAATAAATTAGCTACTGTGATTATTTAACTAGTTTTAAGCTACTTACATTTCTGAAAGGCAATCCTAAAAGAGTTAGCTATCTAATCTGTCTAAATACCCTGTATTTTTGCTGGTGTAGGCGAAGAGGTAAACCTCAGACTCGCAATCTTTTTGAATGTTAGTCAGTTTCATGGGCTTTGTCTAATTTCTTTGATTATAGCTACATTTTGCAATTGGGAGATGAAACGTGGGCAATTCTTTTATGAAAAAAAAGATCAATGACATGGCCTTTATTTAACCTATATGTCACCAGACTTTATAATTGACTGGGAAATAGTATTGTCATAGCTTGCCTTAAGTCTACTGCTCTATAGCTTAATTTTCCAAGTTTCCAATGCTCTTATGATGCAATAACTAGTATGAATTATTATTCATGTTACTATGATGTATTATAAGGTACTATCAAAATAGCATCTACAGTAGCTATCTGGTCTATGGATATATCCCATGCCCAAAACAGTCCCATACCCAAAACAGTAATTTCGATGGTTAGCCAAACACAGGCCTTTTTGTACTGTGGAGTCAGTAATCCCCACAGACAGCTCAGTGGGTGACAGACATTAGCTGGGCCTTTTGGGGGAGGGGGTGGGGCAATGCGTGCGTGCTTGCTCATTTGGGGCTTTCCAGCAGACCTGAGCTGATATCTGTTTGGAGAGCGGGCAGGCGGGGTGGGTCTGGGTGGCTGGCCACCTGTCCAGATGATATTTACTAAAGCTGTGTGCTTTTTTTTTTTCCTGCGGGGGATGGATGGAGTGAGTGAGTGAGCAGGGGGTGGGGATAGAATGCCATACGGGGTCATTATTATCATGTGGCTGGCTACGAGGCTGGAGGCTAGGGATGAGAGAGGGAGCCCACACCCCGGGCGGCCTGTACACAGCCCAGTGCCCCTACAGCCCCACTCAGGGTCAGATCTGACAGACAAGGCCCCCTCTCAGGGTTGGCAGGGCAGGGAGTTGTGGTTGAGGCAGGGCACTAGGTGCAGAGATGAGAGGGCAGTCTGAACTGGGTCCAATAAGAATATGCATTCTAGAATATGCATTCTTATTGGAAAAATGTAAGCGATAGTCTTTATATAGTCTATGTCTGAGTTTGTGAGCAAAAGGTGTAACAAATTAACACATTGTAGGGGCTTACTGATAGTTTTGCTTAAGTTAAGATGTTTGTAATGTACAGTACCAGTAAAAAATTGTACATTGTAATAGTGAAGACATCAAAACTATTAAATAACACATATGGAATCATGAAGTAACCAAAAAAGTGTTAAACAAATCAAAATATATTTGAGGTTCTTCAAAGTAGCCACCCTTTTCCTTGATGACAGTTTTGCACACTCTTGGCATTCTCTCAACCAGCTTCGTGAGGTAGTCACCTGGAATGCATTTAAATTAACAGGTGTGCCTTGTTAATTTGGGGAATTTCTTTCATTTTTCATGTGTTTCAGCCAATCAGTTGTGTTGTGACAAGGTAGGTGTGGTATACAGAAGAAAGCCATATTTGGTAAAAGACGAAGTCCATGTTATGGCAAGAACAGCTCAAATTGCTTAAGTGAAACGACAGTCCATCATTAAATCAAATCAAAATGTATTTGTCACGTGTGCCACAGGTACATGGTACAGGTACCTTACAGTGAAATGCTTACTTACTGGCACTATCGAATAGCGCAAAAAAGGTATTAGGTGAACAATAGGTAGGTAAAGAAATAAAACAACAGTAAAAAGACAGGCTATATACAGTAGCGAGGCTATATACAGGCACCTGTTAGTCGGGCTGATTGAGGTAGTATGTACATGTAGATATGGTTAAAGTGACTATGCATATATGATGAACGGAGAGGAGCAGTAGCGTAGAAGAGGGGTTGGTGGGTGGCGGGACACAATGCAGATAGCCCGGTTAGCCAATGTGCGGGAGCACTGGTTGGTCGCCACAATTGAGGTGATATGTACATGAATGTATAGTTAGTGACTATGCATATAAGATAAACAGAGAGTAGCAGCAGCGTAAAAAGAGGGGTTGGGGGAGGCACACAATGCAAATAGTCCAGGTTGCCATTTGATTAACTGTCCAGGAGTCTTATGGCTTGGGGTTAAAAACTGTTGAGAAGCCTTTTTGTCCAAGACTTGGCACTCCGGTACCGCTTGCCATGCGGTAGTAGAGAGAACAGTCTATGACTGGGGTGGCTGGGGTCTTTGACAATTTTTAGGGCCTTCCTCTGACACCGCCTGGTGAAGAGGTCCTGGATGGCAGGCAGCTTAGCCCCAGTGATGTACTGGGCCGTACGCACTACCCTCTCGTGCCTTGCGGTCGAAGGCCGAGCAATTGCCGTACCAGGCAGTGATCCAACCATTCAGGATGCTCTCGATGTTACTTTAAGACATGAAGGTTAGTCAGTCTGGGAAATTTCAAGAACTTTGAAAGTTTCTTCAAGTGCAGTCACAAAAACCATCAAGCGCTATGATGAAACTAGCTTTCATGATGACCAACACAGGAAAGGAAGACCCAGAGTTACCTCTGCTGCAGAGGATAAGTTCATTAGTTACCATCCTCAGAAATTGCAGCCTAAATAAATGCTTCACAGAGTTCAAGTAACAGACACATCTCAACATCAACTGTTCAGAGGAGACTGTGTGAATCAGGCCTTCATGGTCGAATTGCTGCAAAGAAACCACCACTAAAGTACATAAATATTAAGAAGAGACTTGCTTGGGCCAAGAAACACGAGGTATCTACACTAGACCGGTGGAAATCTGAGTTCAAATTTGTGATTTTTGTTTCCAACCGCCCTGTCTTTTTGAGACGTAGACTAGGTGAACTGATGATCTCCCCATGTGTGGTTCCCATCGTGAAGCATGTGGGGGTGTTTTGCTGGTGACACTGTCTGTGATTTATTTAGAATTCAAGGGACACTTAACCAGCATGGCACCACAGCTTCCTGCAGCAATACACCATCCCATCTGGTTTACACTTAGGCCCACTATCATTTGTTTTTCAACAGGACAATGATCCAAAACACACCTCCAGGTTGTGTAAGGGCTATTTAACCAAGAAGGAGAGCGATGGAGTGCTGCATCACATGACCTGGCCTCCACAACCACCTGACCTCAACCCAATTGAGATGGTTTGGGATGAGTTGGACTGCAGAGTGAAGGAAAAGCAGCCAACAAGTGCTCAGCATTTGTGGGAAATTCTTCAAGACTCTTGGAAAATATTCCAGGTGACAGCTGGTTGAGAGAATGTCAAGAGTGTGCAAAGCTCTCATCAAGGCAAAGGGTGGCTACTTTGAAGAATCTCAAATATATATTTAGATTTTTTTTAACACTTTTTTTTTTTTGGTTACCTCCAAATGTGTTATTTCATAGTTTTGATTTCTTTGCTCTTATTCTACAATGTAGAACATTGTTGAAACAAAGAACCCCTTGAATGAGTGTGTCCAAACTTTGACTGGTACTTTATATCTGAACTCTTTCAGCTCAGTTTATCCTAAATAGTATCGTGTGGCATTGTACACGATCTGTCCTTTTGATAAGAGAAGCAGTGAACTCGGGCAGGATGTCTCTTCAGGGCAGAAAAACAACAAGAGAAAGGATCATAGTAAATGTTTGTTTTTGTCTAAAATGAGATAAAAAAAAAACCTCTTTCAAATTATCCACAGGAATTCATATTTGAGTTGTCACAGAACGTAAGACTAGCTTACCTGCAGCCTATCTCCTCAACACAGCTCTCTGAATGTTAGAAAAACTGGAATAAGATCAGATTACACAGCAATCTTTCTTCCGACCTCCGTGAGGATACCAGTGAGCCTAGCAGCTCTGGCTGAAAGAACACAATCTAGGCATCGCCTGGGATGATAAAAGCATGAATCACTTATTTCAACACAATGATGCCTCTGCTTGGCCCCAGGGAACGCAATTTGATTCAACTTTCACATATTTTTTTTTTCCCTCATGTCCTCGCACTTTTTACCCCTCTGCCAAAATGCGTACGTTGGGGAGACTTTCTCGAGTCAACGCCAGGCCTCTTTTCAACCATTAAACCTGCCTGTGAGGGACAGAGGTGGTGTGTGCGTGCATTTTTGCGTGTTTGTGCTATTTAGGGAGTGTGTTGTGTTAAGCATATGTGTGAGTCACTGAGTGTGTGTGTCTGTGTGTATTTGTTGTGCCAGTTCCCTGAAACAGGATTTGAGGTTTGCGTGTGTGTGTGTGTATGAAGCGGTCTCCAGGGTCCTCTCCTCTTTCAGTTCACACATTATGAAAGGAGAGGAGCAGATGTGGAAGCAGTGACCTTTTTGGTGGCAGAGGGCTGTGGTGGAGTTAAAAGGGTCCACCGATTCATCCCTCCTGACACTCTCGCACTCCCCGCCTCACTCCCTCCTCTACCTGAGCCGAGGCATTGAAGGATCGGTTGAGGGAGGAGATGCATGCTGGTAAAGAGCCAATCTGTTTGACACGTTGTGACCTGCGCGCTATTACACATGGTCTTACTGAAGAGATGTACGTTCAGTAAATGCTCTGAAACATCTCCATTGAACGAAGGAAGGCAATGAATAACATGCAGTTTGCCTGACTTGTAGTTTTACCCAACAAAGTTGCCAGGATGATTTGGGAAGGTGCTATGGTTTAATTTCATTGCGATATCCCCTGATGCTTATTGGTCAACATGAACCAGCTAGGTTGGACTCAACTTGATTGAGTTATGACTAGGGCTGTGGCGGTCATGAAATTTTGTCAGCCGGTTATTGTTATATATATATTTTAAATTTGATTTATTTAACTTTTATTTAGCTAGGCAAGTCAGTTAAGAACCTCTTTAGGCTAGGGGGCAGTATTTTGATGTTTGGATGAAAAACGTGCCCTAAGTAAACTGCCTGTTTCTCAGGCCCAGAAGCTAGAATATGCATATAATTGGCCGATTAGGATTGAAAACACTCTAAATTTTCCACAACGGTCAAAATATTGTCTGTGAGTATAACAGAATTGATATGGCAGGTGAAAACCTGAGGAAAATCCATCCAGGAAGTGCTGTTTTTCTGAAACTACTTTTTTCTATTGCAAGCCTATCCTCCATATCAAGGGATATGAACCAGATTCCTTTCCCGATGGCTTCCACAAGGTGTGAACAGTCTTTAGACTTAGTTTCAGGCTTTTATTCTGAAAAAGGAGTCGAGAATGATCACATCGCGCCAGTGGATAGCCAGATGTCCTCAGATTTGCGCATGCTCGCTCGCCGGGAGTGAGACCTTTTCTTTCTCTCTTCTATTGAAAAGGCTACCGTCCGGTTGATATATTATCGATTATTTATTGTAAAAACAACCTGAGGATTGATTTAAAAAAAACATATGACATGTTTCTACGAACTTTACGTATACTATTTGGAATTTTCGTCTGCCCGTCGTGACCGCACGAGCCTTGTGGATTACTGAACAAAACACGCCAACCAAATGGAGGTTTTTGGATACAAAGACAATCTTTATCGAACAAAACGAACCTTTATCGTGTAACTGAGAGTCTCGTGAGTGCAGACATACGAAGATCATCAAAGGTAAGAGATTAATTAGATTGGTCAGGAAAGCAATCTACTTTGCTGCTAGCTGTTTGTAATGTTTTGTCAGCAAAGATCTGTCCTCACATAATTGCATTGTTTTCTTTCACCGTAAAGCCTTTTTGAAATCTAACATTGCGGGTGGATTAACAACAAGTTGAGCTGTGTTTTGGTGTATTGCACTTGTGATTTCATGATTTCATATTTTTAGTAATTTAATTTGAATTTGGCGCTCTGCAATTCACCGGATGTTGATCTGAGCGGCAAGTCAGTTAAGAACAAATTCTTATTATCAATGACGGCCTAGGAACAGTGGGTTAACTGCCTTGTTCAGGGGCAGAACGACAGATATGTACCTTGTCACCTCGGGGATTTGATCTTGCAGCATTTCGGTTACTAGTCCAACGCTCTAACCACTAGGCTACCGCCCCAAATATGTATATACATATATACATACAGTGCCGTGCGAAAGTATTCGGCCCCCTTGCGATCTTTTGCCACATTTCAGGCTTCAAACATAAAGATATAAAACTGTATTTTTTTTGTGAAGAATCAACAACAAGTGGGACACAATCATGAAGTGGAACGACATTTATTGGATATTTCAAACAAATCAAAAACTGAAAAATTGGGCGTGCAAAATTATTCAGCCCCTTTACTTTCAGTGCAGCAAACTCTCTCCAGAAGTTCAGTGAGGATCTCTGAATGATCCAATATTGACCTAAATGACTAATGATGATAAATACAATCCACCTGTGTGTAATCAAGTCTCCGTATAAATGCACCTGCACTGTGATAGTCTCAGAGGTCCGTTAAAAGCGCAGAGAGCATCATGAAGAACAAGGAACACACCAGGCAGGTCCGAGATACTGTTGTGAAGAAGTTTAAAGCCGGATTTGGATACAAAAAGATTTCCCAAGCTTTAAACATCCCAAGTAGCACTGTGCAAGCGATAATATTGAAATGGAAGGAGTATCAGACCACTGCAAATCTACCAAGACCTGGCCGTCCCTCTAAACTTTCAGCTCATACAAGGAGAAGACTGATCAGAGATGCAGCCAAGAGGCCCATGATCACTCTGGATGAACTGCAGAGATCTACAGCTGAGGTGGGAGACTCTGTCCATAGGACAACAATCAGTCGTATATTGCACAAATCTGGCCTTTATGGAAGAGTGGCAAGAAGAAAGCCATTTGTTAAAGATATCCATAAAAAGTGTTGTTTAAAGTTTGCCACAAGCCACCTGGGAGACACACCAAACATGTGGAAGAAGGTGCTCTGGTCAGATGAAACCAAAATTGAACTTTTTGGCAACAATGAAAAACGTTATGTTTGGCGTAAAAGCAACACAGCTCATCACCCTGACCACACCATACCCACTGTCAAACATGGTGGTGGCAGTATCATGGTTTGGGCCTGCTTTTCTTCAACAGGGAAGATGGTTAAAATTGATGGGAAGATGGATGGGGCCAAATACAGGACCATTCTGGAAAAAACCTGATGGAGTCTGCAAAAGACCTGAGACTGGGACGGAGATTTGTCTTCCAACAAGACAATGATCCAAAACATAAAGCAAAATCTACAATGGAATGGTTCAAAAATAAACATATCCAAGTGTTAGAATGGCCAAGTCAAAGTCCAGACCTGAATCCAATCGAGAATCTGTGGAAAGAACTGAAAACTGCTGTTCACAAATGCTCTCCATCCAACCTCACTGAGCTCGAGCTGTTTTGCAAGGAGGAATGGGAAAAAATGTCAGTCTCTCGATGTGCAAAACTGATAGAGACATACCCCAAGCGACTTACAGCTGTAATCGCAGCAAAAGGTGGCGCTACAAAGTATTAACTTAAGGGGGCTGAATAATTTTACACGCCCAATTTTTCAGTTTTTGATTTGTTAAAAAAGTTTGAAATATCCAATAAATGTCGTTCCACTTCATGATTGTGTCCCACTTGTTGTTGATTCTTCACAAAAACAATACAGTTTTATATCTTTATGTTTGAAGCCTGAATCTTCAGACAAAATCCATTATCTATTTTTGGTAGATCTGAAGACACATCAATAGTAACATGTTTTCACAACAAAACATATTTCATTAAACTGTCAGCCGCTCTCTCTGCGTGCTTAGAGGGACCATGGAGCCCTGAGTACCAGGCCATTAGGACCTGATGGTTGTTAGTGAGTTGAGTACTTCTAACGCATGTCCAGAGTGCATAAGAGGAGATCACCGTGACTCAAAGGTCACGTAGAATTTGACTGAGGTCATGACTGCTGGTGTGGCAGTAATACGGTCACTGCAACAGCCCTCGTTATGACAT
This sequence comes from Oncorhynchus masou masou, assembly GCF_036934945.1. Classification (NCBI taxonomy): domain Eukaryota; kingdom Metazoa; phylum Chordata; class Actinopteri; order Salmoniformes; family Salmonidae; genus Oncorhynchus; species Oncorhynchus masou. The sequence continues at coordinate 55,863,031 of NC_088238.1, forward strand.
GCTTCCCTATCAATCAGCTCAGTCTTGTTTTCTCTCTGTTCTTTTCTTTCTGTTTGTATTTCGCTCTCTTTCTTTCTTTCTTTCTTGCTCTCCTTTCAATCTCTTTCTGAGGAAACACAAGGGATGAAAAGGCACATTTTTGAGTCATTTGGCTTGGCATTCGCCCAGCTTGGCGCTCCCCATACTTGGTCTTCCACCACACGCTAGTGTGAGTGTGGAAGAGGCAAGGATGTCTGCCAATGAGAATAAGCCCAATCCACGTACCTCTCATACATTAGTTAACCATTTCTTTTTTACATAACAAGTGGTTTACTTTATTTGTCATGTACAATTCCAGGGTTGCAGTGACGCTGACACTCACTCTTTCACTTTAAAGTGTTGCCAAGCAACAACCATTGATTACAACGTTTTAACAAACTATATGCTGAAATCTGCTTTTAACAAGAAATTGTTTCTAAAACACTTGAGAAAGAGTGCAGATGCAAAGTGTGGTAACAGAATTGTTTTTTTTGTGAGACCATGTTTTCTAAAATCTGTTAAATATCTACTCTGAATTAAGATGTCTGCAGAAAGAAATGGTTGTCAGCTATGATATGACACTTGAGTTTGAAAACATCTATTTTGGTTATTGAACGACAGTAAAATGAACAGTCGATCAACACCCCCAAAAACAGAATGACTGTAATAGATTTTTTTAACTAGGCAAGTCAGTTAAGAACAAATTCTTATTTTCAATGGCGGCCTAGGAACAGTGGGTTAACTGCCTGTTCAGAGGCAGAACGACAGATTTGTACCTTGTCAGCTTTGGGTCCTTGAACTGTACTAAACAGAAATGCTAAATTATTAATGTGTTGTTTTAATGTGTTTATTGTATTTTGATGTGTATTGTGGTGCTATACAGGGCTAATCTGGAAAAGAGACTTTGGGTCTCAGCATTGACTGTCTGTCAAAAATTTACAGGAAAAAAATAATAGTAAAAAAAGAATTTCCTTCACGGTGATGTATCTGGAATAGATACACAAAGATATAAACATTTCATATCCTCCTTTGCATGTTTGGTTATTATGCTACACACTGGCCAGGGCTGGACAGTAATTTTCTTTAAGGCACTTGTCCTCCAGACAAGTAGGGCTGGGCTGTATACTGTATTTTATGATTATACCGGTTTTGATTCAGAGACCGTTTGAGTTTTTACTTTACCTTCTATACAGGTATTTTAATATTTGTTAAATGTAAACATGCCATATGTAATATCAATTTTTATAGTTGACTTCGCTACTTGAGTCATCTCTCTCCGGGTCTTTCTCGCGGTGCCACTTTCCACACAGACCTAGCCACAACCCTGTCACTCAAGGAGCGCATTTGATGTTCCTCGCGAGACATTTGCGTTCCTTCTGCATGGTTAATGCAGCACATGCAACAATTCTGTTTTCACTTTACTTCATAATATAAATTCACTAGCGTTCTATAATGACACTATTAGTTTGTTTCTTACATCCGCAAGCAGCTAGTTTGTCGTGGCTTAGCATGTTGCCCTAAATCTTGAGATGCTAATTGTTAGCAGCTAATGCTAATAGCTAGTTAGCTAATAAATGTACTGAGTAAGACCAAACGTAGTTGGGTAATACAGCCTGATAATACCAGTGATGCTGTAGACCTAACTCAGAATGTTGTTTGTGCAACAGTATCTTCTAAATCAAAGAGTTCTATGCAAAGCAAGAATATGTTAGCTACATGAAGTAGCCAAGAAAAAACATGCAATGTAGCCAAAGCTTATACGGTCCCCTAGGAAACACTTATCAACACTTTAGTTCCTATTTTGCCACAATAACTCCTCTGGCATTTTAATTTGTTGTCATATCAAACAACACTGTATTCGAAGTGCCCACTATTACATTCTAACTGTAGAATTAGAATAGTCATTCTAACAGTTTTGCTCTATTTTGCAAGTCAAATTGCAATTGCAACATCTGGTTAAAAATAAGTCTTTGATTATTTGCCCATATTGTGCAACCCTACGCGGCAGCGTGGACATTCTCAATTGAGCAGTCATGTAAAAAATACTTAAGTTGTTTTTTTGGGTGTATCTGTACTTTGACTGTTTTTGACAACTTTTACTTCACTACATTCCTAAAGAAAATACTGTACTTTTTACTCCAGTTTCCCTGGCACCTAAAAGTACTAGTTACATTTTGAATGTTTATTAGCAGGACAGGAAAATGGTCCAATTCACACACTTATGAAGAGAACATCCCTGGTCATCCCTACTGCCTCTGATCTGGTGGACTCACTAAACAGAGAACATCCCTGGTCATCCTCATCCTTACAGCCTCTGATCTGGTGGACTCACTAAACAGAGAACATACCTGGTCATCTACTGCCTCTGATCTGGTGGACTCACTAAACAGAGAACATGTCTGGTCATCTACTGCCTCTGATCTGGTGGACTCACTAAACTTACAAACAAAGCATTTGTGTTATGCCTGAGATTTGCAGTGTGCCCCTGGCTATCTGTAAAGAAAACAAGAAATTGGTGCCATCTGGTTTGCTTAATATAAAAATTTTGAAATTATTTATACTTTTACTTAAGTACATTTGATCAATTACATTTACTTTTGATACTTAAGTATATTTAAAACGAAATACTTTTAGACTTTTACTCAAGTAGTATTTTACTGGGTGACTCACTTTTACGTGAGTCATTTTCTATTAACGTATTTTTTATTTTACTCAAGTATGACAATTGTGTACTTTTTCCACCGCTGCAATTGAGTGCAAGAAATGATAAGTGCTGAAATTTGTTTTGATTGAGGTTGAATTGAACAGTATAAAACAAACAATCAGAATGGAGAAAGACTCATTGCAATCCCTAAGAATGTATGTGTTGCAACCCTAAGATCACCAGCTACTCATAAAGCACCCTAAGATCACTCACTACTCATAAAGCACCTTGGGATCACTACTCACTACTCATAAAGCACCCTGGGATCACTACTCACTACTCATAAAGCACCCTGGGATCACTACTCACTACTCATAAAGCACCCTGGGATCACTACTCACTACTCATAAAGCACCCTGGGATCACTACTCATGAAGCACCCTGGGATCACTGCTCACTACTCATGAAGCACCCTGGGGTCACTGCTCATGAAGCACCCTGGGATCACTGCTCATAAAGCACCCTGGGATCACTGCTCATAAAGCACCCTGGGATCACTGCTCATGAAGCACCCTGGGATCACTACTCATAAAGCACCCTGGGATCACTGCTCATAAAGCACCCTGGGATCACTACTCATGAAGCACCCTGGGATCACTACTCACTGCTCATGAAGCACCCTGGGATCACTACTCATGAAGCACCCTGGGATCACTACTCATGAAGGACCCTGGGATCACTACTCATAAAGCACCCTGGGATCACTCGCTACACATAAAGCAAATGTAGATCTTTTATTATTCCACAACAGTAAATACTGTCAAATTTAAAATATATAAATATATACACTGTGATATAATATTATGGCCATATCGCCCAGCCCAAAGTAGGACAAATATATTTTACTTGTTCAAAAGCTCAAGTCACCAAATAAGGATGCATCTTTACAAAATATAATGCATTACTATATATTTTTTTTTACCATAGAGAATCAGACAAATGTAGGCTATACACTCTATTGGTTTATCTGCATTTTCAAGTCTGTCTCAAAATACAACACTGCCCCTTTAACACTTCTGGAGGACGGGTGGCCACATTTAGTAGCCTATCAAATATTGCAACATTACAATCACAACCAAATACTTTTGTTTTTATAAAATGATTCCCTCCGGTGCTCGAATTAAGGTAAATATATTTACCGTTCAAAACAGACTCTGGGACACTTCTGGGATGACAGAACCAAAATACCACCTACGACATACGACCTCAGCACATGTATAAAAAACAAGCTTTGAGACTGATGCAACAACCGTTTAAGATTTAAAATGTTTATAATATTTATTTATTCCTATTATAATGCACAGATGTCTGTAGGCTATGCGCCAGTTTAAAATATTTGTTTGAAATTAAGAGGGGAGATCTAAAGATGCAACAACTTGCACAGGTTACTAATATGACTAGGATTATGCCTCTGGCTGCTGGACAATTAAAATATCTTTGATTTGAAAACCAATAGATGAGAGATGCTTGTTTCAATGGCCTATTCAGGGTTTATTAAATAACTCTCTCAATGTCTATGGTCATATTTTGATTAGGGTAGTCTACTTTGAAAGCCGGTATGATGTGCTTCATAAAATGACATTAAAAAGTCCATGTTTTAAGCAATTTTAAGTTTAAATTGTTTCAAAAAATGCTAACCAGCTCCGCTGAGTTAAGGTGGGTGATGTGCGGTGCGCAACATATCTCTGGCCCTCTCTCTCGTGACCATTTGATCTGAGTGAACCATGAGTATGTATGCATTAGTATGAGTATGTATTAAATGTATGCATGTGCTGTGCTGTGCTGCAACTGTGGTTTGTGACTGCTATGATTTCCTGTTTTGGCCAATTCAATTATAGTCACTCTTGTTACTGATAAAAAAAAAACATTTTGTTGGTCACTCTCTTACCGATTTGGTAAGAGTGTCATGTTTTAATCACTTAACAATTTTGATTATGAATCATTATCAGGAGAAACTTTAACTTCTGTGAACTTTCATAATCCTTCCTCCTCACGGGGGAGAGGAATTAGATAATATCTTAAAGATATGTGGGTTTCTGGTAACAGAAACAGACGCTATGCAATATTTCTTACAGAAGGCAAATCATTTCTGCAGATGACCCATTCTCCATCTGTGTGACCAGAATTCAAAGCCTTTGCTTATTCCAAATTTTATAGGATGGAAAATGGTTGAAAAACTTGCTTTCATGCCCAAAAAATATAGACTCTTTTTGCTTTCATTTGACACCAAATTTGATACGCTCCAATGAACTTCCCATGTTGAATGCTAATGTTTCCTTTTACATGGAAATGACCTTGTGTATTTGATTAACCTTTTCTTGTTGGGGTTGGGGGTGCATTTCCTTATTCCCAAAAGCCTGAGGGCCAGAGTTTTAAGTTATTCCCTTACCGTCACCAGACAAGAATTGAATTCTTTGTAGGAGGAAAGCGCCCCCCCCCTCTCTTTACCCAAGTGAGAATGCAGTATTTGCTTGCGTGAGCTCTGTATGAGCTCCAACTTTATCTCTGGGGCTCAAAACACGTTATTGTTTCAAGAAGGACAAGATCAGAAGAATTCTCGATGCAAATAAGCCGGTGTGGTTTTGAAAAACACCCTCGCGTCATGGTTGAACGAAGCCCAAGTTCCCTGTTGTTGTTGGCCTTGCTAATCCTCTCTCCCAGGCGAGAGAGAGGGAAAGCGAGCACAGAAAGTACAGTTTTGTGGTGCCCCCTCTCTCCTCAAGCCAAACGAGTTCCAGCATCGCCGAGGGAACCAGCCGTCTTCCTACCAGCGTCAGCGTTTTCTGCCCCACCGATACGACTCAGGATGTTTCATTCAGAAAACACGAAGTGAATCCCCATGTCTGTCTGTCTGCTCATTTGATTTCATTCAACGTCCTCTCCTACCATCCCAGAATCATGTCATGTTTTGCAATCTTTTACAGCACACACAGTGGATAAAAAACGGTTGGATACAGCTTGAATGGTATTGACTTTGTCTTTTTTTTTTTTTTTTTTTTTTTTTACAAATTTTTAATTCCTGCAGCAGTTTTTTTTTCTTGTGAACAGAGTGGGGGCGGCTCCTCGGGGGAGAAAAGGGGAATTGTTTTTTGGACACGTACTCTTTTAATAGGGGGGAAAGAGTTCTGCCAAGCGCTGTTTATTAGACATTAATAATATGCTTGACGTTACCAAGAGAACATAGCAGGAGAGCATCTGTTTAGAATGACAT